>NC_135786.1:198467500-198767500 GCF_051106095.1 Pogona vitticeps | reverse complement strand
TTTTTGCAGTTAAAACTGAATGAATGAATGAATGAATGAATGAATGAATGAATGAATGAATGAATGAATGAATGAATGAATGAATGAATGAATGAAAAGGAACAAAATATTAATTTCCCTTGCTTGTTTGTGTAAAACTTGGCTTATCTAACCTACTGCCTCCATTAAAAACAAACAAAAGTAAAAACTGGTTATGAAGAGCTCAAAAAACCAGAAACAACCATATGAAAATAACTGATATTTCCGCACATAGTATGAACATGCAAATGAATGATGCTGAATGGCTAAGAGAAAGCATATGACATTTCTTGCTACTGCACAGTCAGAAGCTCTTGGAAGAGAAAACAGAAGAACATAGGAAGAGCCCTGCTGGATCAGGCCTGGGGTCCACCTAGTCCAGCTTCCTCTATCTTACAGTGGCCCCACCAGATGCCTCTGGGAGTACATGAAACAACTAGATACCTGTCTCCTGATACCTCCCCCCCACATCTGGCATTTTGAGATACCTTCCTTTTAATCCTGGAGACTATACACCCCCATCATGGCTTGGAACATGTGATGGACTTTTCCTCCAGATATCTGTCCAATCCCCCTTTAAATGCATCTAGGCCAGATGCCATAACCACATCCTGTGGCAAAGAGTTCCACAAACAACATGCTGGGTAAAGAAATATTTTCTTTTGTCTCTTCTTACTCTCCCAAGACTCAATTTGAGTGGATGTCCCCTGGTTCTTCTATTGTGTGAGAGGGAAAAGAGCTTCCCTCTATCCACTTTATACATCTCAATCATGTTCCCCCTCAGGCTCCTTTTCTCTAGACTAAAGAGTCCCAAATGCTGTAGCCTTTCCTCATAAGGGAGGTGTCCCAGCCCAGTCATCATTTTAGTCACTCTCTTCTGCACCTTTCCCAGTTCCACTATGTCTTTTTTTAAAGTGCATCAACCAGAACTGTACACAATATTCCATTTGGTTATTGTTGGGTAGAATGGATAGCTGGCCAAATCTGACACATAAAAGAACCAAAGCGGTTGATGAGGGTGCATCCTGTTCAAAGCAAAATGAAGCTTCTTCCAGTCATCTTAAAAATGTTGCTGTTATAGCACGGAATATCTGTTGACAAAACCCTTAATGAGAAACTTTAAATAAACATTTGATTCACTTTAGGGTTTTAAATCTCGAGTGAAGTCTTGTTGGTCTGCAGCAACAAAAGATATTTAAAGGGGGTTTGTGGTAATGAAAAGGTTAAGAACCACTGGTTTAGAGGCGTTCCAATGATCTCAGTGGAACAGAGTTAAACTCTGTTGAAAGCAGATGTGTGAACAGCCATAGCATAATAAGTGTAGTTCTGTTCACCCAGTTCACTGGGTATGCTAAAATTAGTGTGTCAACCGTTTTCTGATCCCTTTCCCTTTAAATCTGAACAAAAAATGTGAAGAAAGTTCATGTTAAAAAATCTGGATGTATTCTAATAAAATCTATTCAAATAAAAAGACTGAATAAAACACTAGAAAATGTTCTAAAGAATTCCGGAAAACACACATCAACATCTGATGGGAGTTATAGGTCAAAAACATCTGGACAGCCAGAGTTGTCTGTACCTGTGCTAGAGGAATAATATCAGGATAAAACATAAAAGTTATTTTCTTCTATGCAAGTTGAAACTAATTTTTTTTTCATATACATAGCTATACAAAAACAACGCTCCATTATTTATGCAAGGCATACCCATCACCAATGCTGTGCATCACAATCTGCCACATGAACAATAGAAAAGAGATTCCTTTCTGAGGAAGGTATAATATATTTAGACAGTGGTGAGACGGTAGATGGGAAGAGCAGTAAAGCTGGAGAGAAAAGAACACAGGAAATACTATATTGAGAAATGAAGTCATATGATTGTAGTCAGATTCAAAAGGAAGAAACGAAGTGTGCTGGATATAAGTGGAAGGTGAATAATTAATCTGCTCCTTCTTCTTGTATCAACTTTACAGGAGCAGGGTGCTGAACCCTAACATCAAAATAGATTCAGCACCTTGGAGAGGTCTTTTGAAACCTAGACCAGATTCAATACAACTGCAACAGGACACCAGCTCCATTGGCATACAGCTCAATAAGATGAAAATGGGTCACTAATATGACCAACCATATCAATTTCTGCAACTGGCTAGAGAGGGGGCAGTGATACATTAAATATCCATTTTAAACATATGTATAGTAAGCCTGTGCAAGGTTTGGGAACTAGTTAAACAATTTGGATTTAGACATTTGGTTTAGACTAATTTGAACATGACCTGAATCAAAATCTGGAAATCTGAATCTTCAGATCTTCCATTGATTTGAATGTGGAAATTAAAATGGCTATAATTTTTAATGTTATTTTCAGAGATCTATATAACATTTGGAGACATGCTAGCCCCCCCTCCAGAGAAAAGAAATACTGTAAATTTCTATCAAACAGATCCATGGGTCTTATGCTAAGCACTGGTAAAGTCTTCCTTAAAAACAGCAATAGCCTGTTTTTCCCCCAGAATTGTATTAGCCTTGGTGACACTTAAGCCCCTTCCCAGCTGATAACTCCTGAAAAGTTTCTAACAATAAACATCTGTTCACCATATATGGCATTTACCTTTAAGTTTGTCTAAAGTTCTACTGTGTCTGTCACTTTTTTGCATGATTGTGTTTGTAATCTTTGAGCAGTACGTCTGAACTAAGACTTGCTCTATTAAGGTAGGAAAAAACATGAAGGGCCAAACACTGGGTAAGTGACGGAAGGCAGAATGTAAAGGCACAGAGGAAATGACACTAGCCGGTATTCTATTGCTGGTCCATGGATCAACTGTCAAAATTTATGTATATTGTACTAAGCCAGGGGGTCTACTATAGATGGACTAGCAGTAGCCACTGCCTAAAAAAAAGGACTACAAAAGTAAAACAAATTAAAATGAAATTAAATGAAATGTACTTCCAATTTAGTGAAAAATCAAAGAAAGAGAAGTGAGGGTTCTGCTCCAGAAACAAGAGGATATGATGGGATATGATGTTGGATTTCAATTTCCACAATCCCTCCCAAATTGGCTCTGGCAGATAAACATGATGGGAGTTGCAACTCAGGAACATTTGGATAAACTACATGTGTCCCTGCCCTGCAGAAAGCTGCATCATACTCCTTTGGTAATAGGTAGTTTTGTTCTGTCTTCAGTTGTTTAAGTGGTTCTTCTAGTACAATGGTTGACTCATTCTCACAAGTGAAGTGATGAAGCCTAGCAACGTCTTACTAAGAAGAACACAGTATAAATTTCAGTACAGTGAAAAACAGTTTTATTGCAAATTATAGTGTAAGGTAGTATAACTAGCTGAAGCAATAAAAGATAAACAGACCTCTTAGACAGAAAGGGTGGGAAGACAAAGTGAAAGAATTGAAGCGGCAAGGTCAAGATGTGGCACAGGACATCTTAACAGAGACAAACTTAATGGGCATATAGTCCAGAGCTGGAGGCAAAAGAGAAACAAGATACAGAGTGACAAAGTTACTTTTTTGGAGGACAACCCTCGTAATACACTAGTCTTCATTGTCAGTGGCCATTCTAGCTAGAATATTCGATAGTCCATAACAAGAATTATCCCCTCTCTACATCAAATGTTAAAAGTGGCCAAACATACAACAGTGCTCAGTGCATTCTGATGTATTGCCTTCCTCAGAGTATGTGTTATATTCCATTTATTATGGCAATTCATTCAAAATATCTGGTCTAAACAGACAACCATTATGATATCCAGCTACAAATAAGGAGAGTGATATGGGGGCAGCACAATGTGTTATATAGCAGGTCCTTCAAGTGTTGCTGCTAATGTTGCATTACCCCAAGTTATTTGCTGGCGCTGCTGTTTGGGTCATCCAGGGCTATCATCTCCCCTCAATAATGTGTGATCATGGAATGTTTACATTTGCAGAAGGCCTGCTCCTGCATTCCTTCAAGCTCCTCTGGGGTAGCCTGGAACTTTTTCTTAAGATGTGCATCTCACGTCTCCTGTTTCCCACCTCTTGCTGTTTGCCCATTTACCTCCCGTCTTCCATGGACTGGTGGCTCAACCTCTGCCTTCTGAGGACTCTTACTCTTCACAATAACAAAGCCACTTACCTCAACAGTACCCACTTCATTTGCCAGCAACACTGCCCTGTGCTAAGCCTTCAAGTGGCTGAGCATGCTGCTATTGGACAGACATTCCAAATCCTACCTATGCTTAATCTATACGGGTATTTTTAAGCAGAGATGTGTTCATCTGAAACAAGTCTGAAAGACATTCAAGCATTAGCATGTTTAACCACCTGCCTCTTCAGCAGCTCCTGCAACAAACATACAAATGGCCTTTTAAACTCTGTCTAAAAACATGCAGTATCTACTTTGTTCCTTGGTTTAGCAGATCTGACTAGTGTACTGAAGTAACCACACTTTGTCACTAAGTAAAGATTTATTAAAGAGAAAAGCTCAATCACATCAGGTCATAACTGTGAGCTGTATCAGCTTAATAGACATTGATGAGTAAGTACAAGTTATAAGCAGAAAGATATGTCAGCCAGTAATAAACCCTAAGCTCCAACTTTGATATCAACTGAGCACCAAAGGTGCTCTTAAAAATACTCTTCTGTCATTCATAGAAGGATGATGGTTATGCTTGCTTTTCTGATGAGTGTGCACATGTGTGAATGAATTAATATTTATAAAGCAGTCAAATAAAAACTGCATGAATGCAAAATGATAGTAATCACATATCCTGAGATGATATCAATTATTTTAATATATACTGTATGTGTCATATCAGAGCATTCATCAACTAAGAGTATCTTCATTACCAGTCATGTATTCGACAGGAATGTTGGTGCTTCATATAGTTTTCTGCCCAAGCTGCGATCTTCTCTTTTAGTCTTGATAAGTAAGAAAGTTAGCCAGACAAAACAATCAAGCACAACCTCCATTTATTGCAGAGGATTAGCAGTCTGTCAGTCTGTTATGGCAAAAACAAAAGTGTCTTGTAGCACATGAAAGACTAATGGAAGCACTGGGTCATAAACCTTTATGCATGAGAGACCATTTCATTAGAAGGATGAAGCACTATCCTCAATAGGCATCTACACACTGGAAAAAGAAAAGAAAGAAACCTGTGAAGAGTGGGATGATGAAACACAAGAAGCATAGCCTGTGACATTTCTGTGGAGAGCTGAAATGTAAGTAAGATAGACACAGAAGATTAAACCAGTGACAAAGCACACAGCAGTAGCCCAATTCCTTTACCTTCGGTATGCTAATATAGAACCAACAAGGGAAAAGAAAACCTGTGTCTCTTTTGAGTTTTAAATAAATATAATACATGTATTTCATGCCCCAGGATGTAAAAACACAGATTCTTAAAACCTAAAGTAGAACTTAATGTTACTTTATCAGGACTCCCCTATGAATCTGTTGGCATGTTCATAGTAAGACACATGACTCATGGCTTCCATTAAAAGGAACTTTACACTAGCTCACACAGACAGTTCACTTCACCACAGCTTATCTTAATTCTGGTTTATTGAACAAGCTAGAATCTGGCTCACTAACAGTCAGATAAACTTCAACTTCTTTTCCTTAATGCTTGCTCATTGTTATTGTTTCTGTCTTCTCTGCGAACACTCAGCAGTTATACCAAAGTCCTTTGCATTGCCCAATAACTGACCAGGCATTATAAGATTCTGCAGCTGGATCTTTGCAATCCTTAGCAAAAAGCAAGCACAAAAAAGGCATACAACTTTTCTTCCATTCCTACACAACCCCTGTGAAGGTCTTCTAAATCTGTACACTAACACTAACACACACACACACACACACACACACACACACACACACACACACACACACACACACACACACACACACACACACACACACACACCTCCAAAATAAAACTCAAGTCTGCTGTGGACCTTCTTTGAGCAGCGAGAGCCTCTTACATATCTGCCAAACATGGAAAATCATTAAAATGAAACATCAGTTATTGGGACATTTTACTGAGTTGAGTGGGGGAAGAGAATCTTTATTTTTGCTTTTAGGGACCTTTTTGCTTCTTCCTCACTCACAAAAAAGCCACCAGGTTTCACTTATGAATTCATATACCCATTAAAGGATAGGATAAAACTCTGCCAGAAGTTGCACTATACCTTATTGCCACAGATTTACATTCTGATTTAGTGATTGATCTCCACATATTAGTTGATCTGAATATGGAATCGCACAGGAAATAATCTGAGGATGTTAGTTGTGAATACTAGGAAGCTAAATACAGACTGGACACAAGCTTGTCAACCAGAAACATCAAAATGTTATTATGCTAAGTTTCATACCAAGAACAGCAGATAAAAAGAAAGGTGAAGAAGCCCAGTTACAGAAGGTGGAAAAGGGGCAATACCATTCAAGGGAAGAATTGCAGTATGAACAATAGGTAGGAGACGTGGGAAGGTGCAAGTCAGCTCTGAATTGAGGTTCTTGCAAGTCACAAAGTTACAGTATTGTGGAATTCCTTTCCTTGAAACCTGCCATAAAGTATTTAAGGAGCAATCCAGCAGGAGGTTTGCATACACAATCCCCTGATAGATATTAAGGGGCCCGTGCAGAGTAACTGTATTTTTCCTTGAAAACCAAATAGAACACATACAGAATCATCTTTCAGCTGGACAATAGCTTCCCATTCATATCTCAACATATTGTTTCATTTCCTTCTATTGTTTTCTTTCACTCTCTCTTCCTCACCCTGGCTGCAGATTTTTTGTTATTTTGTTGTCATCCAAGCATTAATAATTGTATGTCAAAGTTCTGTAATAAATACTGACCAGGATGTATTCATTAAAAATCTATAATTGAAGCATTTCAGCATTATAACATTTGTGTGGTTTGCATTTTTCTGCCTTCATTGAATTAAGTCACTATCAGACAACATGTTCTGTAATTTCATGCATTATGTTTTTAAAGAACCATGCTGGTAATTTAAGGATAACAGAATGCCACTTAAGTCAGGGAGAAAATATGCAGGCAAGTCTTTCTGAGGTGTTCAAACATAGTAGTAAAGTAAGGATAAGATGAGACAACTTGGGGACAGGGGGCTTCATTCCATGTTTTATTCAATTTTTAGCCTTCTTCCAATGTGAACGTGACACACCTGAGGCAAGATAGAGTCCATAGTATTTGCATGCCTATTTCATTTGAACTGAACATTCCCTGTAACATCTTCTCTATAGAATAGTTTACATTTTTTGCACTTACTAATTGACATCAACTAATTTTACACTGAGCAAGGTTATGCTCAAAATCCTACAAGGTAGGCTTCAGCAGTATGTGGACCAAGAACTCCCAGAAGTACAAGCTGGATTTCAAAGAGGCAGAGGAACTAAAGACCAAATTGCTAACATGCGCTGGATTATGGAGAAAGCCAGAGAGTTCCAGAAAAATATCTACTTTTGCTTCATTGACTACGCAAAAGCCTTTGATTGTATGGACCACAACAAACTATGGCAAGTTCTTAAAGAAATTGAAGTGCCTGATCACCTTATCTGTCTCCTGGGAAATCTATATGTGGGACAGGAAGCAACAGTTAGAACTGGATATGATAAGTGGTTCAAAATTGGGAAAGGAGTACAACAAGGCTGTATATTGTCTCCCAGCTTATTTAATTTATATGCAGAATACATCATGCGAAAGGCTGGACTGGATGAATCCCAAGCCAGAATTAAGATCACCAGAAGAAATATCAACAACTTCCGATATGCAGATGATACCGCTCTGATGGCAGAAAGTGAGGAGGAATTAAAGAACTTCGTAATGAGGGTGAAAGAGGAGAGCGCAAAAATGGCCTGAAGCTCAACATCAAAAAAAATAAAGATCATGGCCACTGGTCCCATCACCTCCAGGGAAATTGAAGGGGAAGATATGGAGGCAGTGACAGATTTTACTTTCTTGGGCTCCATGATCACTGCAGATGGTGACAGCAGACACGAAAATAAAAGACACCTGCTTCTTGGGAGGAAAGCGATGACAAACCCTGACAGCATCTTAAAAAGCAGAGACATCACCTTGCCAACAAAAGTCCGAATAGTCAAAGCTATGGTTTTTCCTGTCATGATGTATGGAAGTGAGAGCTGGACCATAAAGAAAGCTGGCCGCCAAAGAATTGATGCTTTTGAATTGTGGTGCTGAAGGACACTTTTGAGAGTCCCCTAGACTGCAAGGAGAACAAACCTATCCATTCTAAAGGAAATCAACCCTGAGTGCTCACTGGAAAGACAGATCCTGAAGCTGAGGCTCCAATACTTTGGCCATCTCATGAGAAGAGAAGACTCCCTGGAAAAGACCCTGATGTTGGGAAAGTATGAAGGCAGGAAAAGAAGAGGACGGCAGAAGACAAGATGGTTGGACAGTGTCATCTAAACTACCAACATGAATTTGATGAAACTCTGGGAGGCAGTGGAAGACAGGAGGGTCTGGCGTGCTCTGGTCCATGGGGTCACAAAGAGTCGGACACAACTTAATGACTAAACAATAAAATAGGTTGTTGACAAAAGAGGTAAGCAAATGTTTGGGAGGAACCCAAGGTCTTATCCAGACCTGCTCTCTCCCATATACAGTGGTGCCTCACTTAGCGATTGCTTCGTTTAACGATGTATTCGCTTTGCGATGGGGTTCTTTGAGGAATTTTCAGCATCGTTTAACGATGTTCTCTATGGGGGAATTTCACTTAACAATGTCCGTGTTTGCTCATTTTTAAGTGTCTTACAATGTTTGGAACATGTTTAAATGGTTGGAATAGTTAGTCCACCTTGTGAAACCTATGCACACTTAGTTTGGCTTTCTTCTGAGTCTTTGTTAATTTTTGGCGATTTTTTGTTTTTTCCCTCATTGAAATCCATTGGATTTCAAAGAGGGAAAAAACAAAAAATCACCAAAAATAATGTATAGTCCCATACATTGCATGTCTTAGTTCTAGACAATTGGATGGATGGCAGATAGGGAGGTTTTTCTTCCCAGTCTGTGGCCAGCTGGGTACAAGCTGTTCAGGGGACAGCTCTGACCAGGAGCTTGGACTCACCCGCTTAGGATTGGAGAGGGGTAAGAGATACCCCTAGAGCCTGCCCCAGGGATCCACATGACGTCCAGGCCCCTCTGCAAGATGAAAGTGATTGGAGGTTAAAAGCAATAAAGTGTGGCCCTAGTTAACTCCAACACCTGTGTCCGTCTCTTTATTTTAGTAGTGGGTGGGCAGAGATTAAATAACAGTAGTGGAGGAAAACACTGAATATTAATTTCATGGACTTTAAAATATGTGAATAAATCTACAGTGTTTTGGAAATTCATAGTATTACTGTATATTCCAAAGGGTCAACAGTCAACAAGGGACCACAGTGGAATATTTTAACTACAACAATTCTCAAATGCTTCCCAGACAATTTACATGTCTCCTCTACATTTTCTCTTTTGCATTCTTTTTCAACAGCTCCACAGTTCATCCCAAAAGCAGTCTTGGTTGTCACTAGCAAAGTTCCGTCTCCCACCCCTCCAAATGTAGGATATCCACAGGAATAATCACAGGCCTGACACTATCCTGATTTCCTACTGATTCTGCCTCTTATCACACAAGAGATGAATTACCGAGACAGGGCTCACATGATCAGCATTGCTGATTTATCAAGAAAACATCAAACTAGTGGCATTCCCATTTGGACATAAGAAAAAAAGCTCTCCTTTTTCTCTTGATCCTGAAGGATTGGACCCTTATAAATTTTAAACAGCAGAAGTTTCCAAGAGCTGCAGTTGGAGATGGTATTTGTAGCAATCTGTGGCAGATTGTTACTGCTGATCATACAGGTAAAAGGTACAATGAATGGAAGAAGCAGTGCAGGAAGAATAATCAATTATTGGTCTGGATACAACACAATATTATTGTTTAGAGCTGTTGCGTGCATGGTCAGAATGGCCACAATGACATCTAGCCTCTAATAAGAAAAGGATGAGAAGACCACTGCCTCTTCAATTGGACATGTTGGACTAAGATGTTCCTTGCTTAAAAATTGAATTTCCTTTTTTCCTTTTTCAGTCTGCATTTGGTTAGGCAGAAGGGGATGGGTGATTCAGAAGTCATATACTGGGGATTGGAAAGGAATTGTGGAGTATTGGCTGGTAGAGCTCTTTGTGGTACATGGCGGGTCCTACATACAACTAAACTACATCAGGGCCTGAAGACAGAATTCTACTCACACTGAAGCAAAACTGTTCCCTTTCAGTCTTTGGTGCTACACATGTTCAACTACTGTGTGACAATAACAATATATTTTGAAATATGTTGTGTTGGAGTCACAAAATGATAGTCTGTGTAGTCACAAGTAATTAGGATAGCAAATAGTCTTAGAGAAGTTAAAGAAGTCAGCCACACACAAGGATGGATGTCTGACAGCAGTGCTCCTGATGGGTGACTAGAAGGAGAGGACCTCATACAAGACGACTGCCCTGCCCCCAGGAGGACTGTTTTATTAACCTTACAAGCTCACAAATAGTTGACAGTACAGTGGTGCCTCACTTAGCGACGTTAAATCCGTTCCGGGGAAAACATCGCTAAGCGATTTTTAAAAGCCCATAGAAATGCATTAAAACTTGTTTAATGCGTTCCTATGGGCTTTAAAACTAACCTTATGCGAAGATCCTCCATTGTGGCAGCCATTTTCAGTGCCTCTAAAACGAGGCAACACAGAGGGCGGCCATTTTGAAACCGCCGATCAGCTGGCCGAAAATGGGGGCTTTGCGGTGATCGCTTCCCCACGATCATCGCAAAGCGATTTTCCCCCATAGGGGCCATCACTAAGCGATCGCTCTGGCGATGGCCAAGACCCCATCGCAAAGCAATTTCATCGCTCAACAGAGCAATCGCTAAGCAAGGCACCACTGTATAAAGATAGTTGACAGAGTTCAAATAGGACAATGGTTACATAATGCCATTACGATTGGCCCAAGGAAAGGCAATTAAGCAAGCTCTCTATCACCTATGAGAAAGAAGAAGAATGGGCAGCAGCTCCTCCCAGAAGCAGCTGTAATGTCATCCAGGAGGGTTTGCCCTGCTACTGTAGATTAAGCCAACAGCTTAGCAACTTTGGGGAGGGACATTCCCCCACAATGTTGTGTTCTGCCTACATGGAAGAAACAAATATAAAATAGACTTTGTTCTGTTCTACTACATACCAAGATTCCTTTCCTTTTTGTTTGCTCTTTGTTGGCCACAGCTATTTGGCCCCGACGGCAGCGGCAAACAAGCAACAGCAGGAAAGGAAAAGGAAAGGAAGAGAGAGGGAGGAAATGAGTGACAGACCGTCAAGATGGACAGATGGACAGATGCGAGCTCTCCACAGCAGGCTGCAAAAGGAGACAAGGGAGGGGAGTGCATGCGAGAAGGCTGTTTTCTCAGCATCACCCCCTCCTGTGGCACATATGGGCAGGGAGCGGAGGAGTGCCAGGAGAAAGGAAGGAGAAGCATGCCGCCAGGTTGCGAGCGGGGCCCCTCCTTCACCTCAGCCGCAGAGAGGACGAGGCGACAGCAGCAGCAGCCTCGGGTGACCCACAAAGAGCGGGGGGGGGGAGAAGAGAGAGAGACCTAAAAGCAGAAGCCCCGGTGGCACCAAGCCCCTGAGGGAGAAGACTGGACATGTGGGCGCTTTGGGGGCAGGTGGGACCCAGCCCTTACAAGGTGGGGAGGAAGCCCTACGCTCGCCAAGTAGGTGCTTCTGCTGCTGCTCCCACTCCAGGTTGGGCTGAAATTAGAAGCCAGGCAGATTTTGAGAGTGGGTGGACGTGTTGTGCTTGAGGGTGGCTGTGTTGCGCTCGTGCGCATGTGCACAAGTGCGACACGCCTGTCCGCAATTGTGACAAGCCCAACTGCGAGTGTGACACACCCCTCCGCAAGCACGACACGCCCCCCCATGCATGTGGGGGGGGCAGAGATCCGTGTCCGTGGCCCAGTTACAGGAAGCCGACGGACCGACGCCAGGCCGCAGACCGGGGATTGACAACCCCTGCTTTACAGCAAAGGAGGAATAAAAAGGATCCAGCAGACAATATCATTTTAAAGAGTTTCTAAAGGGTTGTCCAAGACTGAAAGATTTTTTTCAGCTGATGAGATCATCACCAGTCACACCCACATAGTAATGCCAATGAGATTTCAACCACTATATTGTTTTAGCTTCTTTACAAAAACAAACATACGCCCCAAGCACAGCTCTAAACTATTGCCTTACAGCTCTCACCTTTTCCCCTCAGTTATTTAAACCTCTCTCGGACTTAAAAACTGCTTCTACGTACTAAAACATTACTTAATTCTTATACCTGATCTTATATGCTTCATGCGTTTTCCTGACTATATCTCAAACTAATAACTATCTACAATAATCTCTGAATTGCTCAGCTGGAAGGGACCCTCTCTCAAGGAGGCACAGTGGGGAATCAAACCCCCAGCCTCTGACTCCACAATCACATACTTAAACCACTGAGCAGTTCTAAACTAAAACTAAATTAAACTTCTCTCTCTCTTTCCCTCTCTCTCTCTCTCTCCCTCTCTCTCTCTCTCTCACACACACACACACAGAGAGAGAGAGAGAGAGAGAGAGAGAGAGAGTGTGTGAGAGAGTGAGTGAGAGAGAGAGAGAGAGAGACAGAGAGAGAGAGAGGAGTCTCTCATTGTATACCAAACAGCATCTCTATGAAGAGGCAGACAGCACACTTCTTCATTCCTACACATTCTATCCACACACACCCCATAACTGTTTTATCAGACTGTCCTTGCACACATCCAACCTGCCATTACCAATCAGCACTCAGTCATTCATGATGCACACTAACACGTACCTATATACAAGATATGTATAGTGTGGAATCACTACAATAAATTTTTTAATCTTATCAATAACATTTTCCTTTTTCTAGATATTTAAACACATTGAAATAGTCTTCTTGAAGAGTCAGTAAGAAAAAAAGATGGAATAGAGAGAATGCATCAACCCTGAGCAGATGTGAAAGAAAGTAAATCATCTTCAGCTGGTACATGTACCAAATTACAAACCAGGGGGCAGAAGGAAATTGAGCTAGATGTTCTAGTTTAAGCTGTAAACTATAAAGTGGTGCCTCACTTAACGATTTTAATTGGTTCCAAAAAATTCGTCACTAAGTGAAAACATCACTAAGCGAAACGCGGTTTCTCATTGAAATGCATTGAAAACCGGATAATCCGTTCCAATAGGAACAAATTGCCGTCCTTAAGCAAAAATCGCCATAGGAAACATCGCTAAGCAAAAGGCAGTTCCCCAATTGAAATGCATTGAAACCTATTCAATGCATCTCAATGGGGGAAAAAATTCAACAACAAATTAAAAAAGAGTCAGAACAAAGTCAAATTTGATTAACAAAGGGTTTATTAAGTGCACTTTATGATTTCAAACATTTTAAACAGTAAACTTTAACTTTATAACATTTAAAAAACAGCAAATATGAGGCTGTTTAAATCATCGTTAAGCAAAACAGGGGACCCAAAAATTTAATCGTTATGCGAAGCATAGTCCCAACATCGCTAAGCAAAAATCACCCATAGGGACCATCATTAAACGGAGCGCAAAAACGCTCTGAAAAAGTCATCAATAAGCGAATTCATCGTTAAACGAAGCGCTCGTTAAGAGAGGCACCACTGTACTTGGAAAAGTATAGCACATATCTATAGAACCACTAAGTTTGCTCCTTCATCAGATTTCAAAGGAAATGCAGTTCAATCTTAGTCCTAGTCATTTTTCATTATTGATACTATTTAAGATCTCAGAGGGATTTTACTATGAATTTTAGCAATACTCCAGGATTTTCTTTGTCCTGTAAAGTAATGCCTGACTGAGTTTGGGGCAATTCTAGTGGTAATTATACTCCTCCAAAGGTAGTGAAGTTGTAGGCTAACTGTAGCTTCCATTCATGGTTCCACTGGTGCCTTTTCAAATTCTTCTGATGTAGTCAATCCTATAAAAATGCTGATAATGGATTTTAAAAATAATAACAACAAACCAGGCACAGTGGATTTAGATTCTGATCAGAGCAAATTCCCCCTTTCCCCCAGCGTTGTTTTCTGTAATCCAAATGACACTCAGACACTATGGCCCAATAGCTCTATTCATGCATACTGAATTGGGGAGGCCTGAACATGCTTAGAGGGGAACATGTAGTCCTGCCCGTCTGCATCTTTGTTTTCCTCACAGGATCACTGCAGAGTCTGAAGAAGAGAGGCCTCTGTGAACTAGAATCCTGGAAAATCTAGGATCTTCCTGATGTGGAGAGTCTACATGCAAGCACAAAAGACTCAGAGATGGGACAGGGCAAGGCTAGCCCCTCCCTGCTGAGCATGTTCAAACCAGATCCATCAAAAGAAGTCCAAAAATGTAACATTTCCAAACTTCAGTTCAAAACTCTGGATTAAGTAAAGCCTGGATAGGGCTACAGACTGTAAAAGTGACACTTTTTCTGAACCTAATGAAAATTTAACTTTGCCTTGTATATGCATGGCAAAGATAGGAGAAGAAACTAGGGCAATCTTTTACTTGACAACATTACTTTGATTATCTAACCACTTTGCATGTGTGTATGAATAGGAATTTGATGTGATAAAGAAGGAAAATTCTTAATAAATCAAATTCTCATGACTAATTTCTTCCATCCCTAGTAACAGGAACTGCCAACCTATTTCACAGTTCATGAGGCACAACGTTCTCTATCACCTAAAAAAAGAGACACAAAAGTAGCTAACACATCTGTAATACCTAAGTCAAATAAAACGTGTCAACTCTCCTGGGGTGACTATTCCTCAATCCTTAGTTGATCAAAGAGGTCTCATTAGAAACATACTTATAATATATTTATCTAGTGGTTTACAATCTGGTTCCAAACTCTCCATGAAATGTCTGATTGAAGAGTGAAGCCTGAATTTCATTTACTTCAGTTCCTAATGGGGAGAAAAGGATCAAAGCCCAATTTTTCTTTTTCTTTTTGTTTCACATTTGTGTTTTTAAATATTTTTTTATTTTATCACACAGATAAACATACAAAACTAACAAAGAACACACAAAACAAGCAAAGGCAATAAAAATAAAATAAAATAAAAAACAAAACAGAACCCCACATATAGGCAGGGTGGAGGCATTTCCATAGAGTATTATCCATTACAATTACCAATGTAACCATTCAGCTTAGTCTTGGAAAAAGCTACTGTACTTCTTTTAACTACAGTTCTCAAAATCTATCACCAAGCATAAAAGTAATTTTTCCTAAATTCTAGTTTCAACATTTCAGGCTTCTGCTACTAGAAATAGGGTTGCAAGATCACCTGCTAGTAACTGGCTAGTCCAATACCTAACTAATAGGAAGGACAATGCAACAGAACACGTTTGTGAGGGCTCAGGCAGTAGTCCTGTGCTTCTTGACTGTGGTTGAGCTCTGCCGTTTGAGCTTCAGTTTTTGAGATCTTAGAAATCCAGTCTGGATGTTGACACCCACTTCTAGCTGTAAATACCTGGAGATATTCCAACACTTCATTACAAAATACAAATGACTAGACTGAAGATAATTAAAATACTGTACTAAATTGACTTTTAAAATCACCAAATTAAAGTGTCTGACTTATCTTGGTACACAGACACAAAAGCAATTAATCACTGCCATTAAAGAAAGTATGGTCTGAAGAACTGACATATCTTAGTTTCTCTTGCTCCAATACTTTTGATTCTCTTTCAGCTTAAATATGTCCACTGATAATAGTTAACATGAAACAGAAGGACAATAGATAATAAATAGAGATGGAGGTATTTGTATTCGTATATGAATACCCCCACACAGGTGGACATAATGAGGTTTCTGCCCCCTGGGGCCGGACCCATCTACTGCAGCAGCCAGCTCCGCACTCCCTTCCAATTGCTCTGGAGCTCACGGTCGGTTAGCCACTAGTCAGTCTAGCAGGGAGGCTCATCTTCCCTCCTTCTGACAGAAGTGGCTAGTTGACCATGCGCTCTGGAGCGATTGTTGCCTCATTATGTCCACCTGTGTGGGGTTATTCGAATACGAATACAAATACCCCCATCTCTAATAATGAAAAGGCAAGGAAACTCTTACACTAATGTGTGTGAAAACTGCTGCTATTTTCAAGTTCACACCAGAAAATCTTTAAAAAGATAATGGACTTTAAGATCTGTTATTAGGTGTAAAGTCTCCACTGGTTTTACCAGTATCCTGTCCTTCAGTTGAGCAATGAATGCTACCCTGAAGTTCAGTATGTGGCACTTGAAGTATAGAACTACTAACCGTAAGCTACAAGGGTGAAATGGCACTTCTTAAACTGGTTTCAAAGGCTTTTCACACTCCAGACAACAGAAAAAAATATGTACAAAGCTGACTTCTATATACAGATCATTTCTGAAATGCACATTGTCCAGGGAGTTGTGAGTGGCATATGCTCAAACAAAACTGGCCATTTTGCTTTCGTGAAGATTGCTCAACTGCTCCTGAACATTCAAGTGGAGTCTGTACAGTATTTCCCAGGATTGTATAAAATTATGGACTTCTCATAGCTCTACTCTCCACTGAGCTTACTAGTTTTGTCTCCGTTTCTGTTAAGAAAGTGGGAAACTATTTCCTAAACAAAAATACTAACACTTAGGGTCAGCCTACAGGTTACGTTAAATATGAAGCTGCCACTGAAAACAGCAACTCATTGTTTACTTCCTCCATTCTGCTCTGCAACTCCTATCGCAGCCAGCTTCATCACAACTTTCCATCCATCTTGACTTGTGGCAATCCACAACAGAGTGGGAGAAGAGAATGATACAACCAAAAGGTTTAGACATTACGGGAAAGGAAGCAACTGTGTAGATGTATTTCTTGGTGGCTGTTGCAGGATACATGGAACATTACTAATATCTGGTTTGGTCTTTAGGCTGGAATTCCAATTAGATTTACCACTAAGTCCACATGAACTGAATAGGATTCATTCTTGAAAGTACTGATATTTTTTCATTAAGCCGAAGGAATTTTAACCCATGTAATGTCAGTTATTGTCCCATATGTATGGGATATATACCAGGGTTTGTCAGGGAAGCATTATCACTTACCCTAGTTGCTTTCCTCAGTCAGTAACAGAACAAATTAATACAAGATGAGAAAAAAAAATATCTTTTCATCATGTAACTATATTTGGATGCCTTCCAGTAAGGTATGCTATATTTACAAAACCTGTGACACCATATGGACTCATTACCAGCTGCTAATATCATCGTCACTATGACATAATTTTTTTAAAAAAAATCAGCTAAAATTATGTTGGTCTCTAGAAGATGCTTGGCTTTTCAATTGATGGCTACCTAATTTAATTTTAGCATTAAACACACTCATACAATTATTATTTTTTAAAAATTCCCCAGAAACTTTTGGCTATATAGAAATATACAGAGACTCTGGGACTTTGAAAAAAACATATAATTTTTGGAACTACCCACAAAAGCTTGGTGCAAAGCCTTAAGAAGATGAATTATCATCGAAAGCTAGCTGTTTGTTGTTTGTTGATTTTTTTTCTTTAGTGGTCTAATAAAGGTATCAGCTGCTCCTGCATTTGTATAGAAATTTATCTGGCACTAAAATATTCTAAAAGTTGACAACTGGCTGGCTATGCAATGTAAAGTTTTGAAAGCTATTTCATCATTTCATAGTCCCATTATAAAATATAGCATACTTCTGAATGATTTTATACACAGCCTTCTGTGTATAAAATTTTTGTATTATGGTGGCTGTTTCACATTCAGTACTACTACTTTCAGTCTTTATTGATAGCAGGAAATCCAACAGAATGGTAAATACTTCCACTGCAACCTTCAGAGTGAAATTAATGTCAAATTTGTTTTTAAAAAAGATTGAATTTTTTTGTTATTGTTTTGCTTTGTTTATTTTCCTCCTAGCACTAGTGGGATAAAGGACATTTTGGAAGAGAACATTACAATAAGAAATGAATTTTAGCCAAGTTAATAATCAATGTTCAGGTGAAGATTTTGTCAGTTAAAAGCAAAAGCTACTAACAAATTCTTCAAAGGAATAAATAACCTAGTGCCCAGAATCCCCTCCTTCATGGATTGCTGCCTTGTCGTGGCGAAGGGGCTTGAGTAACTCAGAGAAGCTATGGGCTATGCCGTGCAGGGACACCCAAGACGGACAGGACATAGTGGAGAGTTCCGACTAAACGCAATCCACCTGGAGTAGGAAATGGCAAGCCACTCCAGTATCTTTGCCAAGAATGCCCCATGATCAGAAACAAAAGGCTAAAAGATATGACGCTGGAAGATGGGCCCCTCAGGTCGGAAGGCGTCCAACATGCTACTGAGGAAGAGTGGAGGACAAGTACAAGTAGCTCCAGAGCTAATGAAGTGGTTGGGCCAAAGCCGAAAGGACGCTCAGCTGTGGACGTGCCTGGAAGTGAAAGGAAAATCCAATGCTGCAAAGAAAAATACTGCATAGGAACCTGGAATGTAAGATCTATGAACGTTGGGAAGCTGGAGGTGGTCAAACAGGAGATGGCAAGAATAAACATCGACATCCTGGGCATCAGTGAACTAAAATGGACAGGAATGGGCGAATTCAGCTCAGATGATTATCATATCTACTATTGTGGGCAAGAATCCCGTAGAAGGAATGGAGTAGCCCTCATAGTCAACAAAAGAGTGGGAAAAGCTGTAATGGGATACAATCTCAAAAATGATAGAATGATGTCAATACGAATCCAAGGCAGACCATTCAACATCACAATAATCCAAGTTTATGCACCAACCAGCATTGCTGAGGAGACTGAAACTGAACAATTCTATGAAGATTTACAACACCTTCTAGAACTGACACCAAAGAAAGATGTTCTTCTCATTCTAGGGGACTGGAATGCTAAAGTAGGGAGCCAAGAGATAAAAGGAACAACAGGGAAGTTTGGCCTTGGAGTTCAGAACGAAGCAGGACAAAGGCTAATAGAGTTTTGTCAAGAGAATAAGCTGGTCATCACAAACACTCTTTTCCAACAACACAAGAGGCGACTCTATACATGGAAATCACCAGATGGGCAATATCGAAATCAGATTGATTATATTCTCTGCAGCCAAAGATGGAGAAGCTCTATACAGTCAGCAAAAACAAGACCTGGAGCTGACTGCGGTTCTGATCATCAGCTACTCATAGCAAAATTCAAGCTTAGACTGAAGAGATTAGGAAAAACCACTGGGCCACTCAGGTATAATCTAAACCAAATCCCTTATGAATACACAGTGGAAGTAAAGAACAGATTTAAGGAACTAGATTTGGTGGACAGAGTGCCTGAAGAACTTTGGATAGAGGCTCGTAACATTGTCCAGGAGGCAGCAACGAAAACCATTCCAAAGAAAAGGAAATGCAAGAAAACAAAGTGGCTGTCCAACGAGGCCTTAGAAATAGCAGAGAGGAGAAGGGAAGCAAAATGCAAGGGAGATAGGGAAAGTTACAGAAACTTGAATGCAGACTTCCAAAGAATAGCAAGGAGAGACAAGAGGGCCTTCTTAAATGAACAATGCAAAGAAATAGAGGAAGATAACAGAAAAGGAAAGACCAGAGATCTGTTCAGGAAAATTGGACATATTAGAGGAACATTTTGCGCAAAGATGAACATGATAAAAGACAAAAATGGGAGGGACCTAACAGAAGCAGAAGACGTCAAGAAGAGGTGGCAAGAATACACAGAGGAATTATATCAGAAAGATTTGGATATCCCGGACAACCCAGACAATGTAGTTGCTGACCTTGAGCCAGACATCCTGGAGAGCGAAGTCAAGTGGGCCTTAGAAAGCCTGGCTAACAACAAGGCCAGTGGAGGTGATGGCATTCCAGTTGAACTATTTAAAATCTTGAAAGATGATGCTGTTAAGGTGCTACATTCAATATGCCAGCAAGTTTGGAAAACTCAACAGTGGCCAGAGGATTGGAAAAGATCACTCTACATCCCAATCCCAAAGAAAGGCAGTGCCAAAGAATGCTCCAACTACCGTACAATTGCACTCATTTCACACGCTAGCAAGGTTATGCTCAAAATCCTACAAGGTAGGCTTCAGCAGTATGTGGACCGAGAACTCCCAGAAGTACAAGCTGGATTCCGAAGAGGCAGAGGAACTCGAGACCAAATTGCTAACATGCGCTGGATTATGGAGAAAGCCAGAGAGTTCCAGAAAAATATCTACTTCTGCTTCATTGACTATGCGAAAGCCTTTGACTGTGTGGACCACAGCAAACTATGGCAAGTCCTTAAAGAAATGGGAGTGCCTGACCACTTTATCTGTCTCCTGAGAAACCTATATGTGGGACAGGAAGCAACAGTTAGAACTGGTCATGGAACAACTGAGTGGTTCAAAATTGGGAAAGGAGTACGGCAAGGCTGTATATTGTCCCCCAGCTTATTTAACTTATATGCAGAATACATCATGCGGAAGGCTGGACTGGAAGAAACCCAAGCCGGAATTAAGATTGCCGGAAGAAATATCAACAACCTCCGATATGCAGATGATACCACTCTGATGGCAGAAAGTGAGGAGGAATTAAAGAACCTTGTAATGAGAGTGAAAGAGGAGAGTGCAAAAAACGGTCTGAAACTCAACATCAAAAAAACTAAGATCATGGCCACTGGTCCCATCACCTCCTGGGAAATAGAAGGGGAAGATATGGAGGCAGTGTCAAATTTTATCTTCCTGGGCTCCATGATCACTGCAGATGGAGACAGCAGCCCTGAAATTAAAAGGCGCCTTCTTCTTGGGAGGAAAGCGATGACAAATCTTAACAGCATCTTGAAAAGCAGAGACATCACCTTGCCAACAAAAGTCCGAATAGTCAAAGCTATGGTTTTTCCTGTCATGATGTATGGAAGTGAGAGCTGGACCATAAAGAAAGCAGACCGCCAAAGAATTGATGCCTTTGAGTTGTGGTGCTGGAGGAGGCTCTTGAGAGTCCCCTGGACTGCAAGGAGAACAAACCTATCAGTTCTAAAGGAAATCAACCCTGAATGCTCACTTGAGGGACAGATCCTGAAGCTGAGGCTCCAGTACTTTGGCCATCTCATGAGAAGAAAAGAGTCCTTGGAAAAAAACTTGATGTTAGGAAGGTGTGATGGCAAGAGGAGAAGGGGACGACCGAGGATGAGATGGCTGGACAGTGTCTGCGAAGCAACCAACATGAACCTGACACAACTCCGGGAGGCAGTGGAAGACAGGAGGGCCTGGCGTGCTCTGGTCCATGGGGTCACGAAGAGTCGGACACGACTAAACGACTAAACACACACGCCCAGAATCCCATCAGTGGTCATGTAAGGTTTGTGTAACTGGTGACGAATTGATGAGGTATCAAAGTGCAGCTCACTCATACAATTGGCTGTGTGTCAGATGCACAACCAAGAAATTCTCTAACAATCAAGATCCCACCATAATTGTAATAGATACATAGTTGTATCTATTACAACTTATGTAGGCCTTATGTGAACACCAATAGGATACTAGCCAATGACATATTTAAAGCCAAGTGAAATGTGCTGCTTATATACTGCCCCATGGTGCTTAAAGCACTCTCTGAGGAGTGTGCAATTTAATTATAGAGGCTACACATTGCCCCCTGCCTCTGTGAGCTACGTACTCAATTCACTGACCTTGGAAGGATGGAAGGGTGAGTCTCCCAAGGGCTGACTACCTGAACCCATCAGAATCAAACTCAGGTCATTAGCAGAGCTTTCACTGCAGTAGTGAAGTTTAACCTTTGCCACTAAGTGTGATACCTGAAGAAGAGTTCAATAAGAGTGAACAAGAAGAATGAGTTAGAAGCGAGGTGCTGTGCCAGGAGTAAGCAAGCTAGTGCTTTTCAGATGTTTTGGACTATGACTTCCAGAAATCTTCACCATTAGCCATGCCAGCTGAAGATTATGACTGTCCTAATCCAAAACATCTGGAAGGCATCACATTGCCAACTCCTGTCAATGATGTGTTCATGTGATGCTTACCCATTCTGTCTGCTCAGCACATTAGTGACACAGCAAACCTTCAAGAACAATTGAGCTTTATGCACTTGAGGAGCAGGCTGCAACACTTTGAGATAGCTCATTTGTTTGTTTGTTTGTTTGTTTGTTGTATTTATATCCCACCCATCTGATCAATTGGCCACTCTGGGCAGCTAACAACACTTAAAATAAAACAATTAAATATAGCATCAATATGTAACATCAATAATCAATTGTTCAAGATGGAAAGGAAAAAAAGAAAGAACATAAATCAAATAGTGGCTGGAGGGAAGGCCTGCTTAAATAGCCAAGTTGTTCAATTGGTTTTTGAAAATGCCCAGCAAAGGGGCCATACAAATCTCAGGAGGGAGTTTATTCCAAAGGCGAGGAGCCACTGCCGAGAAGGCCCAGTTTCTTGCTTTTTCCTTCTAGGCCTCCCTCGGTGTTAGGCTCCTCAACTTCACCTCCTGGCTAGATCGAGTAGATATGGGTAGATTTTGGTGGGAGCAGGCGTTCTGCCAAATATCGAGGCCCCAAACCATTTATTTATTTTAGGTATTTATTTATTCCATTTATACCCCGCCTATCTGGTCATTGCGACCACTCTAGGCGGCTTTCTATGTAAGCATTAATACTTTGAAATCAATGTGGAACCGAACAGGCAGCCAATGCAAAGCGGCCAGAGTGGGAGTGATATGATGGTATTTTCTCACCCCACTCGGTCTGGCTGCCGCATTCTGCCCCATTTGGATCTTCCGCATCAATCTCAAAGGTAGTCTGAAGGGATAGAAGGGCATTCTCTGCAGTTGGTGAAAAGAAGATGAAGAGCTGAGTGTCATCAGCGTGCTGATGGCACGATACTCCACTCCCCCTGATGACCCCTACATGAGCTGCCTCATGTAGATATTAAACAGCATTGGGGAGATAATCAAGCCCTGCGGAACTCCACAATTGAGGCTCCACGGGGCCGAGACCCTCTCCCCCAAGCTGTACTCTCTGAGGACGGTCGTCCAAGAAGGATTGGAGCCAGGCCAGCAATTCCCAACTCGGAGAGCCTCCTCAGGAGGATACTGTGGTCGATGGTATCAGAGGCAGCTGAGATATCGAGGAGGACCAGCAGAGATGTTTTACCTCTGTCAGCCTCCCTCAATAGGTCATTATACAGGGCAACCAATGCCGTTTCTGTACCATGGTGCGGCCTGAAACCCAACTGGAATGGACCCAGGGCATTTGTTTCATCCAAATGAGCCTGAAGCTGATTTACCACCACACTCTCCACCACTTTGCTCATGAAAGAAACATTTGCGACGGGCCTATAATTCCCAATTTCGTCCGCCGCCAAACTAGGTTTCTTACTTATCGGCCTAATGAGTGTCTCCTTGAGGGCAAGGGGTACCCTGCCCTCCAGGAAGGACCCATTAATTATTGTTGTGGTCCATTCAATTGTTATAGGCCTGGCTGCTTTGATCAGCCAGGCCGGGCAAGGGTCAAGGGATGAGGTGGTGGCCCGACAGCAATCAAGCGCTTTGTCCACAATATCTGGTGGAACAGGTTGAAAGAGACCAATAATCGCTGGGCAAGGCAGAGTGCTGGACTGGACATCTCTGCTTGATCCACTGTATCCAACAAAGGAGAGAGCTTCCGGCAGATGGCCTCCACTTTATATTTTTAAAATGCTGCAAATTGGTCTGGTGAAATACTAGAGGGAGGCCCATCACTTTGACCAATTCCAGATAGTTTGCACACTATACGGAAAAGCTTCGCCTGCTGGGTTGAAGCTTTGCTTATCCAAGATGTACTTCGCTTAGCGAGATCTACTCAGCTAGCAGCCTTTACCTTAGCATGGGAAAGGTTAGTTGCGACCTTCGTGTTCTTTCTCCATTTGCACTCTAGCCTTCTCCTAAATTGCTTCATCACTCATAGGTCCTGATTAAACCAGGGTGCAGGCCGAGCTCTGCGTTGGAGAGGGCGTTTAGAAGCAATTGTGTCTACAGTCCTGGTGCCGGTGGTATACCAGCCATCCACCAGAGCCTTGACAGGAGCACCAGCCAGATCAGCCGAAATCCCTCTCATGGAATCTTGGAATCCTATGAGATCCAGTAGCCTTCAAGGGCAGACCGTAGAAATAGGTCCAGGCTCCCTGGGAGGGGGGAGAGCCACTCAGAGATTACATTTTATTAAGTGGTGATCTGACCATGAGAAGGGGAGCAACGCAAGGTCAGTCACCATCAGACCACACTCACTCCAATTGGGTGACTGACTTACGGACATGTAAGACTTCTGTAAAGGTTGTCCCACATGGTTCATGAGCCTCAAGCACCATCTCTATAAGACCAGCAAGTCATCCAGACAGAAATGCCTTATTTAAACAATATTTTGAACTCTGAGTCATGTATTATTGAATCCATCAGACCATTTCCATAAAAGAAGAAACAAGATAGCTTCAAAGAATGTTAGAGAGGAGACAAAGGCCTTTACAACCAACAACAAACTTTTGAAAGGTCCTAACCCTGTAGCCAAGATAGAGCCTGTGTTAAGGAGTAGAACTGATGGAGAAAGAGGTCCATTCACAGAGCCTTTCCCATTGCTTCTGCTGCTCCAAAAGGAGAGTTCTATGCATGGTACCACAAGAAGGAAAATGCAACATTCTGAGAACTGACATAGCTAGTTCTTCTCCTGACAAGACTGTTTCAAAAATAGGGGAAAGGGAAAATGCTTCATCCCCAACTTTGTGTCCTGGGAAGTATAAGCCACATGAGGCTAAGAAAGCAGCCATTCCTCTGTGAACTCTCCCACCTTCATTCCCATAAGAGTGATCTGCCGATGGAATTATAAAATGCTCCTAAATGTCAGAAAAGATATATATTTTTAAAAAATGTAATTACCATTATTTTATTATTCTTTGCACATATTGTAGAATGAATGTTGTGTTCAACTGTGAATTCCTTAAATGACAAACTAATTGTTGTTCGCTGGCAAAAATTAATACATTTTCGTTGCTGTCATTGTCACCATTGTACAGAAAATAAAATACTCTATGGGGAAAGTAACTGATAGTGTGGTATCCTGTGGATGTTTACTTGGCATTAAGCCATGTAACTGTAACTGCAACTTAAGCTCAACTGAATGAAATGTGACTTATTTCCAAGTAAACATCCATGGGATTACACAGTAAAGGCTAGTAAACTCATTGCCTATCACTGTCCTTTTATTTTAAAGGTCACCTCACAGTTATTTCAAAGCAAGGTGTCCTACTCCACCCTTGGGTCCTTGCTGAGATGCAAAACTGCAACTACATGGAAGTAACCAACAAACCAACTAATACAACAATGGGCCAGAGGTTCCACACTCATTGTTTGCTCCCCAGTGATTATTTTATAACAGCATTATGAGATCAAAACCACACACATTCACAGAGGGTTCCTGAAACATTTCCCCCTTTTTTAAAAAAAGTTTAATCTTGAATATATCCAAAAGCAAATGTTTGAACTGTCTTTTCTTTTGCTAGTATCCAACAAGCAAACCATATTATGCACACAAGCAACGAGCAGTAAAATGGCAACAGTGTTCTGAAATGATTCAAGGCAGTAAAATACTGAGGAAGTGATGCTCTTTTACTAAAATACTGCTGGAACTCATATCTACTAACAGTTATTTTCAGTAGAACTGTTGCACAAAAACAAGTGAAAATAAAATAAATGCATGCACACACAAGAAATATAGAAACACATTTTTATAGAGAGAGCTGACTAGAGAATGGAATTTATACCATATACCAGGCCCTGAGCCTTGCACTAGCATGGAGAATGATTTATTCAGAGCAAACATCTCCCCTCCCCACTTTCTCTCATGAAAGGAATACCCAGAAAGGTGTCCTCATTTCGCTTCAGTTCTACCTGTTTTCTCCATTTAGCTAAAACAAACCAGGGATTCTTGGTAACAAGATTCAAAATCAAACTGCAAAACCCCAACAAATATGCAGTAGAACTGCCTTTCTCCAAACAAATATGCAGTTTATGTATATTTTTTCAAAGCAGTTTGAAAAAATATACATAAACTGTGGGCAGAGTTAAGATTTCACCTTCTGTGAGCCTCACAAGCCATTTAAAAAGAGAGAAAGAGAGGTATGCATTATACTCATCAGATCCTCAAGTGTTGCTTGGACACCTTGACCTCGTATTGATCATGAAGTGCTTTTAATACGCAGCTGTCAAGCTGAGACAATGGAGTGAGCCTTCCATAGAATGTGTAATATCTAAATATCTTATTTAAGCACACTGCAGGAGGGAGGGAGGAAACCTGTGCTTCCACCACACAGAGACTTTCAACTGCCTTGAAATGAACACAGAATGAGAATCAGAATCAAAGTAAACTGGCATAGAAACCTTATAAGCCACAGAAACAAAACACAGGACACCAATTGGGGGGGGGGGGGAGAGAACAGGACTTGGTGCTGTTACCCAGAGGCCAGCCCTTACAATGGAAAGAGATTTTCATTTTCCAAACAAGGAGAAAAACACAAAGAACAAAAACCAGAACACACTTTGCACCAGACGCATATATGTTTATAACTAAAGCAAGGACCTAAACATTGCTCAGTATCTGAAAAGGATCGGTTTGCTCTCAAGCTTGTGGTGCCTCTTCTGAAACCACTGTTTCCTATAGGTAAGCTTGAAAACCCATCTTTAGACCCAGGCAGGATTGAGGAAGGCAGCATCGAGCTGGACATCAGTTTAGCAATGCCAGCCACTTAAACGGACATTTTTCTCTCTGTCTTTGGGCAACTGTGCCATGCATGGGATAATCAGTCCAGGCACAACCGTCCTGGAGGCTCAGCCACTACTGGTCCCTCTTGGACAAGAGAGCATCTCTATTCCTTAGCAGCTGAAATTTCTCTTCTGGAGTAAAGGTCCACAGCAAATCAGCAAAGTCAATCCCTGGATTCTAGTCTACACTCTGTACCAGTGCACTAGACAGAGAAGAAGAAAAGGGGATTGCCAGGCGCTTCACACTTGGGACAACCCTTCGCCGCACCAAAGTTGGTCATCCCTAAAAGGCGAGGGGAGAGGGAAGAAAAACCATCAATATAGCCTTCCTACTAGCCCGTAGCCCTGCCGCTAGAGTCCATGGTGGGGCGGCTACTAGAGAGGAGGTGATAACTGCTTGCGTGCCCGGATCAGTCGGTCCGAGACAGCTGCCAGCTGAGAGAGTAGGATTCGGGAGGGGGGGCTGCGATCAATACAGAACTGCCCAGGGGGAGGGGTGGAGACGAAGAAGCGGGGTGAGTAGAAGGCAAACGTGGAAGCGGTCCTTTCCTTTCTTTGCCCCAAAGAATCGCAGCCTGCCAGCGCGGAGGGGGGCGCGATGCCAAGCCGGCTGCCTCCTAGGCGCAAAAGGGCAGCTACTCACCAGCTGCAGGGTGCAAAGGAAGATCAGGGCGCAGCGGCCGGTGCAGCAGCCCATGCTGGAAGCTCAAGCGATGGCGAGAGCGCCGTCTCCCCTCTCCCTTGCCCTCCTCGCTTTCACCAGCCGCTCTCACCGCATCCGGACGGCGGACACCCCTCGCTGCCGCCCTCGCCTCGTGCGCCGGCCTTTGTTAGAAGCTAGAAGGAGAGGAGCGGAGGCGGCGTGGGGAAGGGGGGGCTACTGTCCTCTCGCCTCAGTCCCGGGGAAGGAGATCCGGAAGGCAGGCTGGCTGCCGAGCGAAGCAGTCGGCACCTACTTGCACCCCTTTGCTTGGGTGGGGTGGCAGGCGCAAGCGGGGGGGGAAGAGAGCTGGTGGTGGGCGTGTGGCCGGGAGGGAGAAAGGGAGGGAGAAAGGAGGGCGGCGCGCGTGCCTCTGTGTGGTGGAAGACGAGCCTATGAATGGGACTTATGAATGGCGGCGGGGGGGGGCGTAGAGGTGGAATTCGGAATTGTCAATGGTTCAGGGAGGGGCAAACGTGAGGGGTTCTGCCGGAACCGGGAAGGAGCAGGCGGCGCCGTTAATGGCCGGCAGGTGCCTCGAAGAGACGGGAGGGCGCCCCGGTGGGCTGCTGGAGAGGGGCGGCGAGGGCGGCGGCGGCGGCCGCCACCTCCAACACGCGGGGGCTATTGTTCCGAAGCCCCGAGGGGGCCACAAGCCCGTCCGCTCGAGGGCGGGGCTTTCCCACTTTCCGGGCCCGCTCGGTGTGTCCGCTGGAGGGAAGCGAGAGGCGCTGGCGAGGGAGGCTTCGCTCCGCAGGAGCAGGCGGCGCGCGGCCCACCGGGGTCGGGGCGCGAGCGGCGGCGTCGTTGAAGGCTTGTCGCTGTGGAAAGGGTCTACGGTGGCGCCCCTGCTCGCCGAGACTCCGCGCTGGAAAGAAAGTTCGGCGGAGTAGCGAAGGAGGAGGAGGAAAGCCCCGTGGGTTTGGCGGGAAAAGTTAGGGCGCGGGGCGGGAGCTCCGAGGCGCTGCCCTTTGCTCGTGTGGGAGGGCAAGGACCCCGTGAGTGTCGAGCCGAGCCTCTGGGGAAGGGGGGGGGAGCCCTACCTTTTCACCTGGCTGGAAGGCAGCAGTCGTGCCCCCTTTCCGTGTGTAACCCTTTCTACAGGGGGATGAACGAATTTATTACAGCATACGTTGTGATGAAGAAGAGCCCACACGCCTGGGGTGAAGATAAAAAGCGCCCGTGAATCTTGAAAGCGCGCCAGTGGACGAACGGGAGTGAAAAGCAGCCCGTTGTTCTGAGGCTGCGCTTACTGAGCCACCGTTACCGTCTAGAAAGGCTGGCGAACGGGCAACAACACAGAAACAAAGTTTATTAAAGTTATCATCAATTAGCATATCGGAGGCGCTGAAATCTTCAGTGTGTATTCCTCCCCAGTGATACAAATCTTTTTCTGTCACACAGGCCCCGCACTCTTCTGTACTGCAGCCAAAACTGTGCTCACGACCTGGGGTTCAATCCCAGGTAGCTGGCTCAAGGTTGACTCAGCCTTCCATCCTTCCGAGGTCGGTAAAATGAGTACCCAGCTCACGGGGGGGGGGGGGCAATGTGTAGCCTGAATAATTAACTTGTAAACCGCCCAGAGAATGCTTGAAGCGCTATGGGACGGTACTGTATAAGCAGCACGCTTTGCTTTTTGCTTTTTTCAGAGGCAATTGAAGGTAGCAATAGCTCTTCTCTTCAGTTGAGAAGCTATGACTTACCTGATGCTACTCAAGAATTGCTGGAAGATAATGGATTTACTCAAGCATTTACACCTTGTTCTTAAAAGCAAAGCAAAAGAAACCTGCCCAAAGCAGTTTGCAATGCCGTTTTATAAACATAAATATTTAATAAAAGCAGTCAACATAATAAAACTGCAGCAGTTTAAAATGGGATAAACTTTAAAACCTGCAATTGGTTGTTAAAATTGGAAACGTTTTCCAAATTAATCTAAGAACAACTCAAAAGGGGGATTACCACATCTGCCTGGGGAATGAATCTCAAAATTTTGGGGGGGGGGTACTTCAAGAAGACTCTGTCTCTGGTTCTGAGGAACTGGATCTCAGTTAATGGAAGTGTCTCCTATTTAAGTTCTTGTCAATCTAAGCAACTCCTGAGACAATATGAACTCATCCTACGTAGTGTTTTAAAGGTCAGTGCCAGAAATTTTTCAAAGCAGTGGCACTGAAGTAAAGTAGTTGTACATGTGCAGACTTTCTCACTCTGCCATTTGCATCCTGAACCTATTGTTTTTGTTTCTGAACTGTTTGAAAAAAGCAGCCCTGTGTAGGATGCATTAGACTCATCTAGTTCATTGGTCCTAAAAATAACCTCATTAGGGCAAATGAAAATGGCAGAAAGTAATGAACAAACTTGGAACTATTATTTTGATAATTTCCGCTAAGCAGAAAAAAAATGGGGGGGGGGGACCTCCAATAACCTAGACAAGGTTGTAACAACCATAGGGTGGAGGCAGAAGAAAGAGCTATGCAATATTGTATTAAGCTGCAGTCCTTGCTTGGAAATTGTATCAAATTTACTTATGATACAATTTGCACTCTTAGGCTACATCCTAAAATCAATTACGAGGGACAGGAATAGGTCCTTTGAGTACCTTAGGAGAGAGGATTGCATTATACAGTAGATAACTTTTGATTGCCCCCAAGCAAAGTGGATCTCATATCACAAGGTACTTACACTACAGAGTTAGAAGACTATGATACCACTTTGTCCGTAGTCTATCCAACAGTATCCTGATGCCCGGAGATTGTTATAGTACTTGGATTTCTCTGCTAAATAGTTTGAGTGCTGTGGTTCAGGGAAGTGCTTTATAAACTTTTAACACAGATTTCTAAGTATTTTGCCAAGCTGCATATCCCTGGATTGATTAGGATGGAGCCTTGATAGTTAAAGTGGTATAAAATTGCTAAAACTGTAGTGTAGACACACACTTGGATTTGAAAGAGAAAGGTAGGGAAGGTTGAAGAAATATACAAGTCTAACATGCATACAGTTTTAGCTAAGTTATAACACCTTGTAATCTAGAATTAATAGGTGTGACATTTACCCCACAACCCCTGCTTGTTTCACCAAACCCAGAGCTCACGAAGGTATCCCAGCAAGCCCTTTAACACGCTGCCACAAGTTGATCTCCTTATCAACCTATATTTCCTATGAAAGACTGAGGTCCAATCAGTACTGAACTTTTAAGCAGAAACAGGTTTATTGAATACAAGTTGTCTTCTGAGGACGGTAAAATGAGTACCCAGCTCGCGGGGGGGGGGGCAATGTGTAGCCTGCATAATTAACTTGTAAACCGCCCAGAGAGTGCTTGAAGTACTATGGGGCGGTATATAAGCAGCACACTTTTTTGCTTTTAGGACTAATTCTTAAGCACATTCTTAAAGTTACAGAAAGCTTCAGTATTTTACTTTAACCTCTTCTAAATTAATACAGGTCACACTCTGACAAACACTCTCTCTGCCTCAAACCCCAAAACTCTTTCTCTCTTCTCTGTCTTTCTGACTGAACTCCCTAGACTCTGACTCACCCCTCCATTCTAGTTTCTCTGGCTCCACCTCCCAACAGCTGACATTGGTACATGCAAATACACTGCTGAATATTCATACCAGGAGTGATTGCTACAACAGGTCACTGGGCAATCAAAAAAAAACCAAAACCCCTGAAAGGATGTGGTCCCTACTGGCCACCTTTTTACTGGCAGTGAAACAATGGCTGTGCCTCCTTCAAAATAGCCATTGAAAATGTTAGCATCTTTCCACAATGCCTTGTAGAGTGTAGAAGTACAACAAACTAATTTTTACACTATAAAACAGTGTACAACTGGGAATTAATTGGTTTATCTGATAAAGAGCCAATAGAAGCCACAATTCTGGTAATATCTAGTAGATTACCTGGGGAATAACTGGAATTTTGGACCAACAGGTGTGCTAGGAGGTCAGCTGTAGCATCTACCTCCTAGAAAGTTAAAAATAGCATTCTTTAGAGCATCTAGTGAGTTTCATGGTTGAAGAGTCTGTCCAGTCCAACTCCAACACATACACCACACTCCGTCACACAGACATACTGGCTAACATGTATTTGGCTTTTCAGAAATGTATTAGCTCTGTTTCCGTCATGCAGGAATGCTATTTTGTAAAAAGATATCAATCATATCAGTTGTGGAAAGTCCTAAATCAAATGCACAGTTGGACAGTATGAAAATGGATAGCAGCAATAGCCCAGACCAAAAGCCTTTTGAGAGCTGTAAAGTGCAAATCAGGAAGATCTGATGTTTGTGAATGAAAGGTGCAGAAGGACTAGAAATGTGTTTTATAGCTAAAATAACCCTTTTCAATTCTGTAGTGGATTCAATAGCTCTGAGAAACGGGATCAGCAGTATAATGACCTTCTCTGTTTTCAGCACTTGTTAAATAAAAATATCCTAATATGGCCACCATGTCTTTTATTCTCTTCTTTCAGTCTTTGGTCAACTTCCATGGTAGACCAAAGAGGAGCATAATACAGCCATTCTTCTTGTAACACAGCAGAGATATCAGAGTGAGATACTCAGGCTCCCCACATATAACAAAGCAAACGAAGAGAAGAATTGGAAATAATATTTGTACTGTATTTGGTTTAGAAAATTAAAGTTCTTTAATTTACAAATCTCCACATAGCTTCTGATGGCCCAGCCATAGACTATGTAATCTCTGGACACAGGCAGTAATTGGAGGAGATGGTGTTCTCCATGGCAAACATCTCTGGTACCGTGATGAATATCAGACACACTCAGATAACCATTTCTCAGACATTACAAGGGAGGAAAGATACCTTCTGCCTTTTATATATATAATTCAACACAAACCTGTAGGCATCCTTCAGTCTCGAGAGACTATGGTAACGTGCTCTGAACAGAGGTCTTGGAACAGCGTCTAGTGTGGCTGAGAAGGCCAATTCGAGAGTGACAATCCCTTCCACATTGGAGACAAATAAAATTTGTCCTCTGTCCAGCTCCCTGATTTTGATGGTTTAAGGACTGCCTCTTTGCCTCAGCTTGCTGAACAAGTATCTCTTCAAATTGGAAGAGGCCATGCTGCACTGCCTGCATCCAGGCTGAATGCTCAGATGTCAAGGTTTCCCATTTGTTGAGGTCCATTCCTAAGGCCTTCAGATCCTGCTTGCAGATATCTTTGTATCACAGCTGTGGTCTCCCTCTGGGACGATTTCCCTGTACTTATTCTCCATACAGGAGATCTTTTGGAATCCAACCATCAGCGATTCTCACGACATGCCCAAGCCAATGTAGACATTGCTGTTTCAGTAATGTATACGTGCTAAAAATTCCAGCTCGTTCTAGGATTACTCTATTTGGAACTTTTTCCTGCCAGGTGATACCAAAAGTGCATATTTGAGGCCTGTCCTGAACTGGGCAAGGTTTGGGTTAGGTTGAACAATGGATGACCTCCCCTTGCCCAGCCAGCCCATATAACCACACCATTCAGTATAGTTGCTGAATACTTGGGCTTTTGAGGTGGGTCCTGTTCAGCATCTAAGTCCACACTAAATAGCCTTTTACCAGCTACAGATGTCATCCTGACAGGATAAGCAAATAAACTTTTCAGCCCAAGAGGCCAAGTTTATGCTCTGTCATAATTGCTCTTCAGGAAAAGTACAGGTTTTCATTCTTTTTATGAGGAAATCATGTGCAAATCCCTCGACTCTAAAGCCTGAGCATTCATTGGCTGCTGCATAAAGCAGCCAGGTACTGAAGACTTTGTGGCTTTCCTTCATTTTAAAAATTTCAAATTTAAGCTGCCTGTTTGTTCATCTTTTGATTACTTTTCTGTTATTATAATTAGTATAAAATATGCAATATGACAAACAGCTGGGCATGTAGCTTCCTGCTTTCCCAAAGTAAATGTTTTCCAAAATATCTACAAATTATCATTAAGAGTGGAAGTTAGGGTATAATGATATATATATGTAACATAATTTCACTTTTACTCCCTTTGAAATACAATTTGTATAAAGTAATTTAAGGTAGACAGGACAAATAGAAAGTGCATAATTATGTGTCACATTGAAATAAATATATTGTTGGTGTTCATTTTCTGTAACTAAGCAGGAATAAAACAAATGTAGCTCTTGGTGAAAATATTTACTTGTCCTTTCTGGACCTTCTTCTGTAGTTTATAAGAGAAACAACTTTACAAGGAAGCTCAACCATGAGAAGATGTCGGACAGTCAAAAGCCCCTAGATCAAGATATATATATATAAGATTTATATATATATAAATTTTACTGTCAACATTTATCAAGAAATTATTTCTCTAGGGTTCTCCCCATCTTTGTTGTAAGAGTTTGCACACTAAAAATAAAGAAAATTTTCCATAAAATTTAAAGGGAACTTTTTTTCTGGAGGAGTTTGACAGGAAAATTAATTAATTAATCAATCAATCAATTGTCTGTCTGTCTGTGTATCTATCTATCTATCTATCTATCTATCTATCTATCTATCTATCTATCTATCTATCTATCTATCTATCTATCTATCTATCTATCTATCTATCTATCTATCTATCTATCTATCTATCTATCTATCTATCTATCTATCTATCTATCTATCTATCTATCTATCTTATATGCTGCCCACACTACCCAAAGGTCTCTGGACACCGTACAAAACTTACAATACAGTAAAAAAGATAAAACAATTGAAATACAATTAAAATATATACTCTAAAAATTGCCATCAGGACCCACGTTTGATATTATTTCAATTAAAAGCTTTCTGGAACAGGAAGGTTTTGACCTGGCACTGAAATGTCATGAGCATCGGCGCCAGACGAATCTCAATTGGGATGGTGTTCCATCCCCCCAACATATGAATTAGCCAAACATATGAATTAGCCAAACACCTAGCAACCCTCCTACAGACCCACATTGGACAAACCTCATCCTACATCAAAGACTCAGGACATTTCATAAGCAAGATTAGCACCCTAAAACTCAACCCTGGGGATAGACTGGTCAGTTTTGATGTAGCATCCCTGTTCACTAAGGTACCGGTAAAGGACACCCTGATACTCATCCAGCAGATATTTCCAGAAGACATCAAGGCCCTCTTCCAACACTGCCTTACAACCAGCTATTTCCAGTGGGATTATGAATTCTATGAACAGACAGATGGTGTGGCCATGGGCAGCCCTCTCAGCCCGGTTATAGCAAATTTCTACATAGAGCATTTTGAAAAACTTGCCCTGGCTTCGGCACCCCTCGCACCCACAGTCTGGTTCCGATATATGGATGACACCTTTACAATCTGGAGTCACGGTGAAGAAAAATTGGAAGAATTTCTCCACCATCTCAACAGCATCCACCCAAATATACAATTCACCATGGAAAAAGAAAGAGAGGGCCAACTCCCGTTCCTAGATGTCATGGTCCTATGCAAAACTGACCTCCAACTGGGACACAAGGTCTACAGAAAACCCACCCACACAGACTGGTACCTACACAAAAACTCCAACCACCACCCACGGCAAAAAAGAGGCATAATCAAAGCACTGGTAGACTGTGCAAATCAGAACTGTGAAGCTCAGTTTCTCAACACTGAACTCAACCATCTGAATTGGGCCCTACAGGCAAATGACTACTCCAAAAATGAAATCACAAGAGCCATCAAACCAAGAAAAGAACACCGAACTGAAGAAGAAAAACAGCCACCCACAAACAAAGTATTCTTGCCATACATCAAAGGGGTCACAGACCGCATGGGGAAACTTTTGGAAAAACACAACCTGCAAACAGTATTCAAGCCCACCACAAAAATACAACAAATGTTACGGTCAGCAAAAGACAGAAGGGACCCCCTCACCACTGCAGGAGTATACCGGATGCCTTGCAGTTGTGGCCAGGTATGCATTGGAACCACAAAACGAAGCATCCACACCAGAATCAAAGAACATGAGAGACACTGCAGACTAAAACAACCAGAAAAATCTGCAGTAGCTGAACATGCCCTCAAACAAACTGGACATGAAATTCTATTTCAAAATACTGAAAAACTGGATAACACCAGCAATCATTACGTCAAACTGCACAGGGAAGCCATTGAAATCCACAAGCACCAACAAAACTTCAACAGGAAGGAGGAAAGTTTGAAGCTCAACAAAACCTGGCTCCCAGCTCTCAAAAACACAGAGTGCAAAAGGTCAACGAACTCCACCCTGCCACAAGGTCAGGGGATCACTACACACAAAAGACCAGCTAATGACACCCATCAACCACAGGGACAGATAATCTCCCCTCCTTATTACAACAATACCACCCACAACAAAACACACTAATCACCCATCTCCTGATTAGGACAATAGCCTATCTCACAAACTAGCCTTCTCACAGCCATAAATACTCCACTCCCAAGCCTACCCAGAGCACAGTTTGCTGTCCTCTGAAGATGCCGGCCACAGAGACTGGCGAAACGTTAGGAAGAACCACCTTCAGGACACGGCCAAGAAGCCTGAAAAACCCACAACAACCATTAGATCCCGGCCGTGAAAGCCTTCGCGAATACATGGTGTTCCATAGTCTGGGGGCAGCTGCCAAAAAGGCCCTTTGTCTACAAGCCATCGCTCTTACCTCCTTGAGGGATGACTCTTTCAAAAGGGCCCCCTGGCTAGATCTTAACTGCGAGGTAGGTTCATATGGAAGGAGGCAGTCCTTCAGGTATCCAGGGCCCAAGTCGTTTAGGGCTTTATATGTCAAAACAACTTTGAATTGGGCCCGGGCAGCAACTGGTAGCCAATGTAATTTAAACAGAATAGGCTTGATGTATCCCCTAGTGGCCCCACCACTCACCAGCCGCACAGCTCAATTCTAGACCATTTGCAGTTGCCGGACCATCTTCAAAGACAGCCCCAAGTAGAGCACATTGCAGTAATCTGTATGAGATGTTACCAGTGGAACACCACCCTCCTCTCCCACTGAGGTCTCAGTAATGCATGTCAGGCCAGCACCCTCATCCAGAACTACATCATGGATGAGGGCAGTCTTATTTTGTACTGACCTGGCGTTCATCAACAGCACCGTGTGGCTCAAGCGTTTGCTGATATGGTCACCTGAGACCATCTGGTTGGGGGTAGGACTAGAAGAGGGGATAGATGTAAGATATCTAACCTCTCTTCTCATACGTGGGCATGTTCTATCCCCACTGCCATTCCTTCCCCTACCCAGCACCACCTCAACGGCTGCCCCCTCCAACACCCTCCCCCCTTCCTGTGTGGATCTCTATGTACATAACCTGATGGCAATTGATAATAACAATAAAAACCCCTTCTAAACCTCCTTATCCCCCCCAAGCCAGGTGGCTGATGTTCAGGAGGAGGTGGGGCAGCCAGAGGCAAGGCCAAGAGAGTCCACACCAAACTCCCCCAGGAAGGCTGGCAACCAGCAGCAGCACAGCCACACGGTCTCTTACTCAGTGCCTGAGGAATGACAGATGATGAAGACTTCCCCGAAGGCAGGAATGTTGGTCTCTCCAGCAGCGTATCTCTATTCAGAAACTGTAGTGCTTTGGGGGGTTGTGAGGTAAATTAGCAAAGGCACAATCTGAGTTGTCTGGGAAAAAATTCCAACTCAAGGTCCTAGAGAAAGAAGAGTACATTCAGTTCAGTAGTATTTACAATGATTTTCTTGGAACATAAGTAGTTACTAAGCATAGAGGGAAGGACTTACCAGTATTCCACAGCCCTGAGATAAAACAGCAGTCACCAGAATGAACCATTTAATAATAAAATACAGCTACATAAAGTTTTCAGGAAGCAATATAAACATTTTCAAATTGCTTATTTCAGGGAAATATATATTAATACATTTAGGGTTTGTTCACTTTAATTAGCAACATTTTTCTTTACAAATCAAATGAAACTGAAATGACTAGATATTTGAAAGTGCTTTTTAGAGTCAGGTTTTGCACATTCAATAAACAAAAAAATCATTTTCAAAACCATTATCCAGCTGCAATTCTAGGAGTAGTGCCACTGAAGCAAGCAGAATGTACAGTGGTGCCTCGACTTACGAACTTAATCCGTACCGGAAGATGGGCGTAAGTCGAAATGGTCATAAGTTAAAGCACCATTTCCCATTGAAATGCAATTTGATCTGTTCCAGCCGAAGGAAAAAAAATCACCAAAAAAAATTCCTAGAAGACGCATCAGAAACGCAATTAACCCCTTCCGGCCGAGTGGGGAGGGAGAGAAAAGCAAGCAGAGCATGCAAGACAAATGGAAATGGGGAAAAGGCAAGGCAAAAAGCAGTATGCAAGACAGATTGGAAATGGGGAGAAATCAATGTGAAAAGCAAGTGAAGCATGCAAGACAGATCGGAAATGGGGGAAAAGCAGTGCAAAAAGCAAGCGAAGCATGCAAGACAGATCGGAAATGGGGGGGAACCTCCAAAAAGCAACCAACCCCCCCAAAACCCATCAGAAATGGGGGGAACCAAAAACCAAACAAACCTCCCAAGGCCCATTACAGCACAGAAATATAAACCCCCCCATCTGAAAACCACGCTGCAAAAACACCCAAAACTGTTTTTAAAAAGCAGAAAACAGTACCTTACCTTACCAGGCAGCCTCCTCCAATCGCACACTCTCTAACTACCGGGGTGAAAGAGCTACAAAGAAGAAGCCTCGTCACCACCTTCAGTTAGCAATTTGAATTTCCTGCCTTTTTTGTTCATAACTTGAAGCTCCGGTCACAAGTAGAAGCAAAATTTTGCAGCCAGAGCTGGTCGTAACTCAAAATGGTCATAAGTAAGGACGTTCGTAAGTCGAGGCACCACTGTATTTTCAGCTCTAAGTGTACATTCCATACTTAGTATCCTGTTGTCATCCTGTCCTGACTTGTTTTCTGAGCAGGAGATGAAAAGTAAACTGGGTCAAGGACTAGATAATTCCCACAAAATTCAAGTTTGAATCATATATTAGGACAATCCCAGAAAAACAGGGTCCCTATTGAGGTATTCATAGTATGAGTGGGAACAGGCTTGTCCTTTATCATCACTCTCTACAATGTGCAGAGCAGCATATGAAGTGAAAAGCTTCTCCTACAAGTGAAGGCTGTTCATATAGTCTAGTTCCTGATTGTGTGGAGAGAAAGCATTCCTAGAGAAGATATTTTTCTTCAGACTAGTATTTGCTACACATGAAGAGTGACAAAAACGAGGCAGGGCTAGCACATACTGGGGCTTCACGTTTTCATTAATAACAATCATCACGTGCCAGCAAGTAAATTCTGACTTATGGCAACCCTTTTTCAAGGTTTTCCAGATAGAGAGTACTCCAAAGTGGTTTAACATTCCCTTCTTCTTGGGGTCATCCTGGAACTGTGCAGCTTGCCCAAGGCTACATAGGCTGGTTATACTTGTAGGAGACGCAGGGAAGAATCAAACTCCCAGCCTCTGGCTCTGCAGCCAGACACCTAAACCACTGAGCTATCCATGAATGCTTAGAGTTAGGGTCTTAAGGCAAAGCTGAGGTCAAGAATAGGCATGATTCAGTAGCAACTTTATGAGGTGGGCAGACTCCAGGTTCAAAATATTAACAGGAGTTAGTAATGCATGAGTTAGTAGATTGCAGCAATCTAAATAGATGTGAAGGGTCACAGTAACCCACAATTGTTTACCTCACTCCCGTTTGAACTGCTCCCTGGACCATGATGCTTGGAACAGAGTGTCACTGCAAAAATATTTATCATGAAAGGATATAATGTATAGTATCTATAGTAGTGCATTTATAATCGCAATTAATAATGGGAAAAAATTCAGAGATTCTTTACCTTGTGGTTACGTTTCCTGTACAAAAATGTCACCCTTTATGGCACACTAGCAGAGACTTTATTGAAACTAATGAATGCTGCAAAGCAGCAATGCTTGGTTGGTTGCACCCATTATTGCTGGCTTTAATTAAGTCATGGCCAACTTCTCATCATTTCTGCAGTGGATTGAGGCGATACTGAATACCACTAAGAATGTGTATTGCTTGCTGCAAGATTACACATACACACAGAAAGAGAAAGAGAGTCTCTCTCTCTCTCTCTCTCTCTCTCTCTCTCACTCACTCACTCACTCACACACACACACACACACACACACACACACACACACACACACACACACACACACACACACACACACACACACACACACACACACACACACACACACAAGAATTGAAGGGGAAGCCTTTATGTCATTTGTCTACTGAATTATCACACACACTAAAAGAAATGTAACACTTTAAATGGAAATGAATTTTTTTATAGGAAATGTTATTTTTTTTCCTAGAAAAATAATGAAATAATTGTAATATCAGAATGAATCTGCACTATGCCTCTGGATATGAAATTGACCTACCAATTTCTTGCTCTTCTTGAAAAGTAGAAAACTTTATTAGCCCAAAGTAAAGCGACCAGGGTCTGGGCCAGAATGGCGCACATAGTGACTAATTAAAAGGAAGGCCAGAATGCCTTAGGCATGCTTCACTCTTTGTGTTGGCCTTTGCCCTAGGAGATTTGGCTTCTTTTACCCTGACAAGAAGGGAAGCTTTATGAAAAATAATGCTGCCTGATTCTGATACCATACAGTATAATGTGAAAATAAGGCATAAGCCATTTTGTAATTTCTATAAGGATGTATACTTAGCGGCTGTTGTTAAACCATATACAATCTCACTCTTTCCAGGAATACTGAAGACAGATTATGTCTTAACATTCTAGACAGCTAGAAGATGAGTCAACATTTCCCTTCCCAGTTAAACTAATTCTTTCATGCTCCTCCTCTTCCATTCATTTCAGTTGACATAAGTTGTGCAAGCAGGGGTAACATTTGTGCCCTAAAAGTTACTGAGCATGTGTTGACTGCCAGTGCAGTTCTACAAGAAGAGAACAAGGAAACCAGCTGCTTGGCACAGTGCAGAGAGGCAGCCAGGTGATGTCAGAAAGGAGAGACTTTGAGTTTGAAGTAGTGAATAACGTTGGTTGATAATGATGAGCAGAAAAGAAGGAGCCTCTTTTTAAGCAGAGTGTGGTAACCTGACTGTTCAATAACTATGGATCTCTTGGATATAAATTTGTACTGCAGCCAAGTCCAGAAAGCCATTCTAGCCAGCTCATGTCATAGAACAGCACAGAGAACCTGTAAAGCCTATCAAATGGCACCTTCCCCCTTCCACTAAAGTAGGTGGAAAAACACTTCAGTATAGGAGGATGCTGTGCATGGGACATGATGATCAGCTTGCCATGGTAAGTGGAATGATGAAGGACATGGTCCATTGAATATTTTGACCCTTGGTAAGCCTAGTCACGCTGGCCACGTGACAACAGGAACTGTCTTTGGACAAGCGCTGGCTCTACGGCTTGAAAACAGGATCAGCACCACCCCCTAGAGTGGGACACTACTGGAGTAAAAATGTCAAGGGGAACCTTTACCTTTAAGCCACAGAAAAAAGTGATTCATTGTCATCCACCTACTTTTCTACATTTCTAAGATGTAGTATGCTCCCATTTTGCCATGTCTTCAATGTGTCGGACCATGTCCAGTCAGGTCCATTAAAAACAACAGCATGATAACAACAGCATATAAACTACAATGTCAGACTGTGTGTCTTTACTCCTTTTCAGAGTATCCGAAGATCTTTTCCTGATTCTTACTTTCAAACATGGCTTTTATTTACTCTTGAAACCCAGTAAGATTTGTTAACATATGAGCCTGGAAGACTAAGGAATTGTACAGTGTCTCCCAGACATTGTAGGAGTGGTAGTCCCAGAAAACAAGTTTTCCCAAACTGCAAAATATTTCCATGCTGTCTCACAGAAAAAATTACAGAGCCCATAGCACTGTAAATATTAAAAATTATTAATATATTAGATTTTATCCTGCTTCACATAGGTATTTTGTATTGTTGCACATTTCTTCCCCATTCACTCCTATGGTTTTATTGATTTCTATGTTTCTTTGTCAAGGAGCTCTGTGAAATAAAAACCAGTTGTTTGCTAGTGAGGGAGGGCCAATCTTTCTACCCTGTTTCCCTGAAAATAAGACCTAACCCGAAAATAAGCCCTAGTTAAGTGAAACCCCACCCTCCACCATTGTGCAACAACCAGAAGATAACATGACTGTATTTGAATAAATGTAGACTGTTGTACATGAAAAAAAAAACATCCCCTGAAAATAAGCCCTACTGCATTTTTGGAGCAAATTTTAATATAAGAACCTGTCTTATTTTCGGGAAAACATGATACTAGCTGCAACATTTGCCCTCCAGTTGAGTGAGGCTTTGAGACTGTGTCAGCCAAATGGCTGATGGCTTCACTGAAGTAAACATACTAAAGAAATTGAAAAGCTTGACTGTTGCAAAACTATAGGATGAAACAATGACCTGATATTTCGCCTTCTGTTTATGGTTCTATATGGGCTGTAAGGGCTACGCACCAACCTTTATAAAGACAAACGGAATCTGGGCCACATTGTTGTTCAAACAGGTACCAAGTGGAATGCCTAGAAGTCAAAGAAAACCCAGCCAACTGGGTACTGTGGCAGTCTTATCTGTCACAGGCCTGTGAATTATGCTAGCCTGAAGCTTGCTCACCTTTTATCTTCAATGGGAAGGAATCTCTTTGCAAACAACAGTGATTACTGGATGTGGAAATACTATTTCTACCTCCTGTAGTCACTGTTATAGCCACATCCATATCACCTGTGTTTGGCCACAAGGAGGGCAGGACTTTGAGGAGTGCCAGGTATACACTACAGACCACTCCCTTCGCCTCCATATAGAATCGTTTGTGTTGGAGAACCTGTCAAGTTATTTTTTCCATAAAAAACAGTCTCCATTATCTTTAAGGGCTGAAGCCTACTGAAGATTTTTACCAAGGTGGCAAATAATTGTTGTCCATAATCTCAGTTTCTACCAATTTACCTGGGGTGTTTGCTTGTGAGGTATAATAATGGTCATACTGCTGTGCTCATGATAAATATATGAACAGAATGACCACTGGTTCTTTTCCACGTTTTTGATTATGTCCTTGAAAAGTGTTTCTTGTTGAAAACATGCTGCTCAAGTGCACTGCCATCAATGTAGTGGAAAAGAAATATAAGAGCTTCCATCTGCAATCCAGTAGAGTGCAAGAGAATGGCTAAGCAGCCTACATTTAATCCCTTTACAAAAATCTGGCAGTGTAAAAACAAGCTACAATCGTGATTTATTGTCTTTGGAAATTTTATCGTCAAGACAGTGCATGTAAACAGTGTAGGAAAATGAAACACTGTATAATCAGATTCCTTTCCTGCATGTCTCTTCAGTCTGTATATCATAAGCCATGTAAATGACAACTGGATTTTCAAACAAAGGGAAATTATTTATTCAACCTGAATGTTTTTTCCCCTTGTCAAAAATGTTTTCTCTCCAAAGCCTTTCCAGAAGTACAGATGCTTCCTAGCAATGCTGTACCTAGGCTCACATTTTTGTATGACATCTAAATGCAAACACTTGCAGGAAGCCTTGTATGACTTTTTCATGCCAATGGGTAGCACTACAGTACATTACACAGACCATAAAACAGTTTCCACTTATACAGCACTACTTTGAGTTATTATTCACTGATACCTTTCATTTCCTATGGTACAAAGGATCAAGATTTTGTTTGACAGCAGATTCTGAACCTGCCGGGAGCCAAGCATGACTTAGTCACTATGGATGCTATTATTTAACTCTAATAGAAGCAGAGCACAACTGGAAAAATATGACAGATCAGCAATGAGAACTTTGAATAGCTGTAGCTAAAATGGGTGAAAAACTTCCAGGTCATACTCGCTCGCTGATATTAGATGCAATTAGACCCAAGTCGATTTCCATCACTACCACCATCCATTTATTTCTATTCTGGCTTTTGCAGCCTCTACAATGAAGAAAGCACCATGGGCTTTGAGCCCCAGACTAAAACCCAAGCTCAGGATTCTCTAAACAAGGAGAAAAATGCCAGTTTGGCATCACCAGCCAACGTTCTCTCACTTTCCTGTCCTCCTTCAGTTTCCTTTGTGGCAATCCCAGGATTATATTCTCACTAGAGTTTATTCTCCCCATTCTGTTCTCACCAAATCCTCAAATCAAATTTTGACACAGCTTTTTTAGTTTCACAGAAGCAAAGAATGGCTTGCAGGGGCTGCAAACAAATTAATCCCAGGCTCAGTGAATGTGTTAAAGGCAGGCTAGTTTATAATTCACAAAGCTGTAAAATTTCATTGGAGGATAATCCTATGTCCTTTACTGCTTAAGGCAACTCCACTTCTAACTGCAAAGTGCTGTGTCTTATCTGTTTCTGTCCTGAAAGGGTGAGAACTCAGGAATTGTTCCTTATCTTTAATGTATTAAAGATGGTGCTATGCAAAGGCATTTAGGGAATTTGAGATCTAGACAGTGATACAGGCAATGGTAGCCTGGCATAGCTCTGGCCATTTCTTTAAAAAATATTAAATCAACTGATGCTTGGGATTAATGATCCAAAGAAGACAAGGAATGTCCAGCATAACTGATAATATATTCTTTCAGTAATAAGTTATTCTTCACTCCTAACCATTGGCCAGGATCACTGGAATTGAACAGTGTTGTAGATCAAACATCTGGATGAAACTACATTGCAGAAAGCAGACCTACAGTATAAAAGGATACATCTATTTTACAGGCAACTGATAAAATGAATTTTAAGATGTGAAAACTTATGCCGCAATAAATCTCTTAGACTTTAAGATGCTATAAGATCCCTTTGTTGTCGTTGTTTGCTGTAAGAGCTACCCCTGTAGAATTTACAAGAAGCTTACCCACTTTGCATGTCAAAATATTTGTGACTTCAATTATTTTAGTATTCTAACAATCAGAAAAGGAAACTATAAGTAGATGCATGATATATGCTAATCTATCATTTGCTTCCTATGTAATTGGTTTTCAGTATAATTGCACTTAAAAGATAGGCTTCTAAATTATTATTACATTTCAATGACAACCATGAAAATGCTAGTGTAATATTACTGACATTTGGCAATGTCCTATTTAAATTTGAAATATATGTATCTTTCCTAGGAGCACAAATACTATTAACAACGCTTTCTTTTGCTTTGGGCTATACATCAGCTGTTTGTCTCATATTTGGTAATCTTAATCTACTTCCACAGCTTTGAGTAGGATAAATAATTATTTTATGACTATCATTGTGTCCTTAGATGGATTGGGTTAACCATTTTCATGAGCATTAGCGCCATATAAATGTGGTTCGCTGCAGAATTCAGAAAAAAATTACTTTGTGTCAGCCTAATAAAAGTACCCCAAGAACATGGATTTTTAATTTTTTCTTTGGGCTGAAACAGCAACTGTGTTATAACAGAATATAAACACAGTTTTCTGTGTTATAACAGAATATAAACAATGGGCAGTAATTCTGACAAAATAAGTCAATGGAATGCTTATCAAAGCAAAAATAACATTCTGGGGAAGTTCAATGAGATGGAATCTTTGGTTGCAGTGCTTGGGACTGGAAGTTTGATTCCCGACTGTGCCTCTTGGGAGAAAAGCCAACCTTTGTAGCCTTGGGGAAGCTGCACAGTCCTAGAGAGCCTCCAGAAGAAGAGACTGGTAAACCACTTCTCAGTACTCTATAACTAGAGAACCCTGAGAAGGGTTGCTGTAAGTCAGAAGCAACCTGACAGCACATAATTAATTAATTAGTTACATTAACCTGTTTGCAGGAAAAAAACCACCTGAAAATTAACAAATTTATTGAGTTTTTGTGGATTGAAATTCACTTAGAAGTTTTTAATAGATATATTTATTTCTAGAGGCCCATGAGTCAGGTATTCCAACTCTGGAGATAGTTTGGTGTTTTGTGCATGGACCAGGAGTGCCTTCAGTCACCACAAGAAGCTGGACACCATATAATAGTATACAGAAAGTGGGGGTGGATTAGAAGAAAGGAATAAATCAAGATGTCTGGGTTCTTTCAAGGCAAGGCACAAATTTCCACCATTCTCTCACTAGGGAAGCTGGCAATGGGGAAGAAGAGTGGAACAGGTGAAGAACGAGTTACAGACACCACAGTAGATCAGGCACAATGTAGAGAAGAGAGTACAACTAAGCTTCTGGTTTTAATAAGCATGGTTGGATGCAAAGAGAGATTCACTGGCAGCAACTCCAGTTTGGCCAGATGGAAAATATTTACCTTGGCAGGCAAGGCTGTTGGCCAAAGCAGAACAGTCTCCTGAGCATGCTTGAGATTTTCTCTCTTGCTACTCCAGGCCTTGAGGACAGAAGCTTGCAGCTCATGGCCACAGGGGAAGGTCAGAGCCCATGACTGGGGCAAAGGGCACTTGTTGATGGCGTTTAGGTTGATGGAAGCCTCTTCCTCACTCTGGCCACCAGACAGGAAGGTGATTCCAGACACAGCTGGAGCCACAGGGTGGTGCAGGGTGGTAATTGTTGCCATGACAATTTCCTCAGGAAATGTATGCAGGCATGGCCACATATCGCCATGTTTGGCTTCAGCAGAATCCTCTCTGGCTAGATTTGATGGTTGCTCAAGGCCTTGTACACAGCAGCCAGAACCTCCTCTCTCCCACACTGGCAGCATTTGAGATTGAGGTTACCATCAGGAAAGATTTCAGGTTCTACAATAGGAACAATCCCATTCTGCTGGCGCTGCTAACAGGGACTGGGTTAACAGGCCAGCACACTGGCATTTTCTATGACGACCAGATGGGAAGCGGTGGTTGGAATGATCTCCAGGACACAGCGCCACTTGGCAAAGTCTGCTCCATCATATTTTTTATACTCAGCCAAGCCATCCAGGCCCTGGGTGGATAATCCTTCATCAGAAGTGTTGTCCATAATTTCAGATATGTATTCTGATATATATATTCCAAATATTAAGAGCAGAGGAAAACTGAAAGAAATGACAATTGTTATTGTTTAGTCATTAAGTAGTGTCCGATTCTTCATGACCCCATGGACCAAAGCATGGCAGTCTCTCCTGTCTTCCACTGCCTCCCAGAGTTTGGTCAAATTCGTGTTAGTCGCTTCGATGAAACCGTCCAACCATCTCGTCCTGTGTCATCCCCTTTCCCTCTTGACTTCACACTTTCCCAACATCAAGGTCTTCTCCAGGGAGATTTCTCTTCTCATGAGATGGCCAAAGTATTGGAGCCTCAGCTTCAGGATCTGTCCTTCCGGTGAGCACTCAGGGTTTGATTTCCTTCAGAGAAATGACAGTTACTATTACATAATTTAATATAGTCACCCACAAAATCATACTGCTGACATCCTAGCACTAGATTAGCCACTTAACACATGTAGAGTCAGACTACACTATCATATTTTTCACAGCAGTACTCCTGTAGCTGTTTGTCACAACTAGAGATGGGGGATTTGTCTTCAGAGACAAAAACAAATCCTGCGACCACAGGTGGCCATCCTGATTTATACCCGCCTCCAGAACCCACCGGTCCACTTACCATGTGGTACATGGCATGCATGGCAGGTTTCCTTGTCAGTGTGCCAATTGTGGCAGTAGCCTGGCTGCCGCAGTCCCACCTCCCAGCTCAGCTAGCTATTCCGGCGAAGGGCTGGGATGATGTGCCTCCCTGCTGACCCACGGAATGGCCTGTTGAGCAGGGAGGCAGGGCTTCAGCAGTCAGGCTATTGCCGCGATTGGTGCCCTGACAATGACATCACCCATGCATGCTGCGTCCTGCACCATAAGTGGACCTTAATGGTTCTGAGGACAGGTGAAAATCGGGCTGGCCACCTATGCCAGAATCCCATATCTTGAGTCACAGCACATGATCTTCCTCAGTTGCTGATTTCTCAGTCACCTATTTCTGAGGAATGTGAAAGGGAATGTAGGTTAATTGTAGAAAATACACATTTCCTTTAATGTTTAGTTTGACATTAAATCTATTATTAACAGCCTCAGATTCTCTGAATCTAGGCCAAAAGTGGATCTTCTAGAAGAAATGTCAATCATCACTCGAAACATTCCTTTCCACGGTGATCCATCAACTCTGGGCAGTAAGTGCACTGCCTTCCATACCCCCCCCCCCGACTACAGTGGGGTACTGTCTTTTCACACATTTTTGGCAAAATCCTATAAGGCCCAGTTTCTGGCTTCTATGGGAATTAGGTCTAATCAGGGTCATAGGTTTCTCCACATATAGGAAAAAAGGGAAGCATTTGCTTTTTGACAACCCTGGCAACAGTTATTTTGTGATTTTTAATTATTTTCTTTGGATGGAAAAACAGGCTTGTTGTCCTTGACTTCTTGATCTAAATGGAGAGGAGCATGATGTAAAGTGAAGATCTACAACCTTTATATCAAACAAAACACATTTGCAGATGTAGTCATTTTTCTTACATGCCACAAATACCAAGATAGCAACATAAAACGTAACAAAAAGGCTAGTCTGTTCCTGATTTATTTGACAGGCTGCTAAACAGCTATTACACTGGACACAAATCTGCAAAAAACAGAAGTTCCATTTTGGTGGTGCCCTCTTAAAATGTGAAGACAGAGGTATTACAAAATGCTGCAAACATGCATATGCACTGGTCTCAAGAAGACTCACAACTTTTATTCTTTTGGCCAAAATCCTGTTGTATAGTTAATGTTTGCTGGCTATTACTGAGCACTCACTTGGTTTTTCAGGAGGAAAACCAAGTGAGTCAACCAGGCATTCAAGAGAAAGTTAGACAGCCATGTATCAGATCTGCTTTTATCTGCATTTCTGCATGGAGCATGGGGTTGGACTTGATGGCCTTCTAAGCCTCTTCCAAGTTCATTATTCTGTGATTCTTTGAGTCTATGTTTCTACAGCCATATCTAATGTCCACTAAGAAACACTGCTGTTGGATGAAGTCAATGGAAATATCACTGAATGTTTCTACTGACATACTGAAAAGAAACTGTGCATTACTGTATCAAAAAAAGACCATGCACCAAACCACAAAGCTGAACATTTTAAGGGCAAAACTTACCAGACTCAGCTTAGGGCTGGCTTGAGGGCTGTGCATAATTGGATACTTATCACTCCCACAGAGCCTGAGAACCTCTTGGTTGTCACAGCCTGTTCATTGGTTCTATTAGAGTATGCAGGCAGTAAAAGAGAAAGGTGGATATGCAGCCACCATATCCTCTATCCACTTGATGGCCAGTGTAAGATTCTTGCGTGGGGAAAAAAACCTCAGTGAAATGAATGGATGTGGTGCAGAAGCAATTCTGAGTGGAGAGCAGGCTATGTTCTTTAAAGTGATTTCTAAAGTGATTTCTTTAAAACATTTCTAAGTGTTGCTAAAGTATTACTTTGGTAAGAATTTTTATACCATGTGTAGTATGCATATTTTAAAAAACCCTAACCCATCACCAAAAAAATAGTTTTGCTCCACCAAAGGCTTAAATAATGTTGAGCCATTTTTTCTTGCAAAAATCTTCTGCATATGAGAGTAGCACTGATAATCATCTGGAGAAACCTGCAAAATATTGGAGAAAGGTTGATGGGAGAGTATATACATGGTTTGGAACTAATAAGAAGGGTGAAAATTCTTCCATTTAGAAAAAAATAGGGCTGCTAGAAATAGGCTGTTGTTTAAATAATACAGCTGGCCATCAATAAGAATCATGCTCCACCCGGCACTTCAGGAAATGAGATTATGATACATTTCTTTCTCCTGAAAGATGAAAAAGGATATGGCATATGGACAGTATTTCAGTGGATTCATAGGAGATATAACTGTTTTTATTCCCCAGTTACTCAAATATCATCTAAATAGCGGTCTTCCAGAACAGCAAGTGTTGTATGATTTGAGAATGGACTAATTGGTGGGGTAGGTGACACAGAGAGTTTGGCCTCTGCTTTCAATGTGTAGTGCCATCACATAGCTCAGCCATGCTGAACACCATTTGGCAGTTACCTAATCTGACCCCTGGAAAAGCCAATGACTTACAGTGGAGGACCTCAACCAGGAGGCAAAGAGGTCCTGGGGGTCTAAACCACCCGATTCTGGGAAGTAACAATGTCCATCCAGAGGTGAAAAGCAAAATATCCCAGTCAGCCTTTACTAGGGAAAATTGTGCACATGATGGTACCACTCACAACTGAATGTAGCACTGAGATTTATTTATTTATTCTATTTACATAAAATTAAGCAAAATCAAGCTATTCTGGATGGTTTGCAATGTCAAAGTAAAAAAAAGCAGTCAATAATATCATCAAGGAAAAGTCAGCCATGCAACAGAATACCACAAGAGGCGTAATTTTCAAATCAAAGGTGGAGCAGGAGGCATGAAGCTCAAGCAGGGTTGCATGGAAAGGATTCTCTGTAAAGCAACATTTCCAGTAGCCTCTATATGGAGATAGGGAACCAGGTGCAGCTCAACTGGGATCTGATTCAAAAATATTGGTGCCACGGTGGAGAAAGCCCAGCTTCTCATAGATGATTTCCTGTCCTCCTTTGGAGTGGCCACCCAAAAATTCATGGCCTGGGAGGATCTGGTGAGGTGGGTAGAGGACCTTGGGAAGAGGTGCTCTGAGAGGTAGCGTGCTCCAAACCATGCATATTTAAACTATGTATATGCTGTACTTCTCCTGAAGGATCCAAAGCAGCTTAAAGTATAAACACAAAGTTAAAAGACAAATAATAAATTATCACACTATTTTAAAAGTGCTAAACAAATATCATATTAAAACTCATAATAAGAACAATATTAAAGGCACAAGTAAAACACAGACTAAGATGTAGAATGTGGAGATATGGAAGACAATGGAAAACTGCTGCATTGCATTTTCCAACTACATTCATCATGACTAAAGAGAAATATAAAAAGCCTTCGCGAATACACTATACAAAGACTCTAAAGAGATGGCCAGAGAGTATTCTGCTGAAACACTGTTGAATCCTACTCTCTCTCATACTAGAACTGATGAAGGGCTACACTGGTCTTGACTTAACTTTGTGCTGGCATAATGATTATGCCTCTGAGATCAGGTGGGGGGTTGGATCTAATATAATTCAGCTCCTGCCTTTCCTACCTTTTTTGGGGGGGGGCTTCTGCCAGCTGATTTCAGCCCGCACAGGGGCAGTTGTACTGCCAAAAAAGCTTATGGATATTCCAGTCTCAGTACAGGTAGTATATCTTTGAGTTAAGATCACATTGATCAATGCTTCAGCTGATAAATGGCAAGATCAAGTGTGGGAGTTCCCATTATGGCAAAATTAATGCTTTATATTAGAACAATAGCAAAACGGACAAAGACATAACAGATTTGTGGGAATATTGCCAGGCTTTATTAAGTTTAGCAGAAGGATACAAACCAACCAAATATAATATTTTAATTGAAATCTGCCAGCATAACTGTTAACAGAGCACAGACTCTGACTCTTGTCCTCTGAAGATGCCGGCCACAGAGAATGGCAAAATGTTAGGGGGGAAAAAACCTTAAGAACACAGCCAAAGAGCCCGAAAGCAAATATAAGAGATGACTGGGTGTTTTTTGTTACAAATTGTGAGGTATTTTTTTAAAAAAAAAATAAGACAAATATTAAGAAGAATTATTGGTTGTTGTGGGTTTTTTGGGTGGGAAAAGCTTATATGAAGCATCTGTAAAAGTAGATACACCTTTCAGCAGCACTATTGGCTGCCAGACATGCCAGACCAGGATCTCTGTCCTAATTCGCCAGAGCTTCGAATTGGTGCCAGCAGGCTCAGAGAGGCCCCCAAAAGGGGTAATGAATATAGACGAATATGAACGGATTGACAAATAAAATCAAGGAAATATTCGTCAAGCCATATTCGTTCTGATTTAAAATTTTACAAATACGGATTGACGAATATATGACAAATCAGGTATATTCATCAGAAAAACATCCGTTTTTATATTCATCCCCATTTCTAGTTTAAACACTCATTCACTCTCCTGCACACCATACTTTAGTCCATATCTGGGCTGTGCAAATCCTTCCAGCAACACAGGCTGTCACTATCCCTGGGATCAAAAGTGGTGTGACACTGATCCTTTTTTTGCCTCTGGCAGAAACAGTAACTCCTTCCAGGTAACTGCATCACTTACGAATGGTTCATCATTACATCTAAGCTTTATTCTAATGGTAATGGCTTCTCAAGGGTTTTGAGCCAGAGGCTCTTTCAGCCCTACTTAGAGATACTAAGGATTGAATTTAGGGCCCTTTGCAAGCACACCATGCCTTTCTCCAAGAAAGAGCTCCTTACCATCAATGTTAGGATGCAAAAGCCGTGTAGGAGTAGAACAGAACTAGAATTGCTTTGCACTCTTCTTAGTTCTTTGCTGGAAAACATTTCATTTGCCATTTTCCCTTTTTTCCAGTCACTATAAAAGCAAAGGAACAGGACTAATTTTAAAAAAAGAAAGAAAGAGGGGGGAGCTAGCAACTCTTAAATACACATAATTTGGCAGTTCTTTTCTTTGTCTTTTCAACTCTGGTAGAAGGAATGTAAAGGCTTGCTTTAGATGTCCTCACTTTCATGGAAATAAAAGCTGTATCTTCCCCACTCACTTTTAATCAGTATAATTACACTTTAGAACTACTTCACATTAATTTTCTTGTTAACTCAATATCACCATGGCACCTGTTAAACTGCTAAGTGTTCTCCTTTTAAATATCTAGTACTTATGGCCCACAGTGCATGTTATATGGAGATATTCAGGACCTGTGACCTGCTCTCATTCCACATCACTCCTGGCAATATGCAGGTTTAAAAAACAGCTATCAATTCTTGTTTTAGTTCATTGGGGAGATGCAGATAGAGAAGGAATACCCACGCAGCGTCTCATTAAAACAGAAATCTGAGACACAGAAAATGTTGAAGGAGTGCCCAGCTTGAGACAAATTCAGAATCAGGACCATATGTAGGCTGCTACATTGATAGATCAATCAATCAATTGATGTTAGACTTGCTTGGGCACGTTGTGAGAATGGCTGATGGTCGGATTCCAAAATATCTCCTGTATGGAGAATTAGTGCAGAGAAGCCACCCCCGAGGGAGACCACAGCTGTATTACAATGACATCTGCAAGCGGGATCTGAAGGCCTTAGGAATGGACCTCAACAGATGGGAAACCTTGACGTCTGACCGTTCAGCTTGGAGGCAGGCAGTGCATCATGGCCTCTCCCAGTTTGAAGAGACACTTGTACAGCAGGCCGAGGCAAAGAGGCAGTCCCAGAACAAGCAAAACCAGGGAGCTGGACAGGGGACAGATTGTATTTGTCTTCAATGTGGAAGAGATTGTCACTCTCGAATTGGCCTTCTCAGCCACACAAGGCACTGTTCCAACACCTCCATACAGAGCACGTTACCATAGTCTCTCAAGACTGAAGGATGCCTACACACAGAGTTTTTGTATTCTTTTTCTATCATGAATTATAAAGTTAATCTGGAGACAAATTTTGTGCTGCTTGCTCTTGGTGTCAACATTTCTAGTTACTGTTCTGCTCAGAATAAGAGGATTTGCGGAAATCATCATTTGACACACAACAATTTATGTTGGCTTCACTAGTATAAAGTGTTGTCTTCTTAACAATCAGTTTCCTTGTGCTACCATATGCTGCAATTAATGTCTAATTCTATGTTTATGATATGTTTATGAATTGATACCAAAATATAAAAGCAGAAAAAATTGCTCTCAATGTCAGGTTGCACGAAAACTAATTTACAGAACACCACATGGGAATCAGTATCACCATGCTCCTTATCTTCCTTGTTGGTTGCATCATTCTTCTAGAAAACTAATATTGCAGGTTTTCTGTAACAGTTCCAGGAAATAGACTTCCAAAAGTGATTTATGATCTGCATATGTACGTTAATCCAAAATGTTGGAATACATGACAGTATTTGTTTTGCACACAGAAGACAAGTCTGAAGAACAGATTTTCCCTTCCCCCACAGCTGCCAGAAGGTGTTGGGGAACTGACCAAGTGTTTGCATCAGGACAGCAGGAGGAGTCAGGAACCGCTAAATTTTGGAGTAGTGAAGAAACAGTGCAAGATTCTTCCACCCAGTTTGAGATATCTTTTCCTCCCTGACCCACTGCAGCACTATAAGACATAATTCACATTGTTCTGTACATCTCATCCAATCGTCTGGCAAGGCCTTCTATAGCATCAGGGAGCTACAGCAGGGAGGAAGGGAAGACAATGATCCATTGCACAAGCTGTCTTCTACTCATGTAAAACTAGAAGCTGAGGAATTACATTTTTGAATGATACCTGCCAACATCCAGAGGTAAACAATAACAGTTTAAAATTAATTAAGGTAGCTAGTGGAGTTCTATTTTGGGGATATGTGCAACTGGAGAGTAACTCAGTTTAACTTTTATGTAAACTTAAACTATACACTAAATTATATATTAACATTTAGATAAAAGAACTTAAGTTGCAGTTTGACCGTGCAGCTTATAAAGAAGCTGACTCACCAAATCCGCACTGTAGTATGATTTACTACATGAAGCAACATGATTTCAGCCAACATAGTTCTCATTTTCCCCAAGTATTTGTTACCAGTCACAGCAGCAAAGTCTGGTGGGGACAATAAATAGTGTAATCAGAGAAGATACAGAGGAATCCTTATATGTGGTGTGGACATCTCAACACAGTTGTTACTGCTTCTCTACCAGTTGATGCAGATCTGTCTCTTAGACTCTAGGTTTTTGAAAGACACCTATAAAGCAGCAATGAGAAGATGCTGTTCAAAGCAGGGAAATAGCGGGTCAGACTATTTTGCCTTTCTGTACTTTTGCTCTGGAACCTGATCCCTCAGCTGCTTTTTCCTACCACATGGCAAACAAATGGCAAACCTTGGCTTGCAATGCAATGGCAGGCTTGAGGAAGGCAGGGGAAAATTGTAGATTGAAAAAGGTTAAATAACCTCTCCTTTTGCCCACTGCTATTCAGCTTAAAACTGTGCCCTCTCTGTGCCATTTTGCTGCTGTCTGGCACACGCTCAGCATCACAAGTTTCTACCAGATATGTAATGACTTTGTCTCTTTTAATAGGTTCTGTAAGGGGTTGTTGTTCTTTTAAGAACTGAGAAACCTAACCAGAAACTACAGTGGGAGGAAAGTATGTTCACCACAGGAAATGAAGCCTTCACAAACCATCTTCCACTTTCTCTAGAAAATGATTTACGGTTTCTAACTGTTTGACAGATGTCGGTGGTCATGCCACATACAAGATAGAAAGACAGAATGAGGTGTGATTTTTCATAGCCTAAATCTAGTTGTTACTTACAATTAGAGTAGACCCATTGAATCAGTGACTGAATGGTAAGTCAGCATTTAAATCTCATGTACTCAGTGGATCTATGTTAGGTAGGGCAGTGGTCCCCAACCTTTTCTGAATTGTGGACCAGTTGGGGGTGGGGCATCTGTGGGGCGGGGCACCTGTGCACATGCATGGGGTGGGTGGGGCACCCGTGCATTCATGTGGGGGGAATGCATGCATGTGTGCATGCATGGAGGGGACAGTAGGGGGGCAGGAGACCTGTCTCTGTGGCCTGGTCCTGCCAAGGCCATGGCCCAGTACCGGACTGCAGACCAGGGGTTGGGAACCCTGGAGGTAGGGTACCCAATATGGTGCAGTGGATAGAGTAATAGACTGAGACTCAGGAGACCTGGGTTTGATTTCCCAGCTTTGCAGTGGAAAATCACTGGGGTTTCTGTGGAACTGATAAATGCTGTTCCTTAAATACTTCATTTACCTTGAAAACTCTATTGGGGTTGCTATAAATCAGATCAGATAACAGATAATTTATGGTACCTCTTCAATACTGTACAAGGCAACAGCATAGAAACAATATAGATTTTCAAATAAAAGTTCCAAATTAGTGAAATTTTTACTGCTTCCTCTACAACACCTTTTGCAATTCCAGATGCATTTCTAAACAAACCTATTATAGTTTTTCCAGAGCAGGACAGAGGAATTCATTCTCTTACATTTTGCCTTCACAGACTGGAAATGGGAGCAATTTTGAGGCATTCATAGCTGTCTTATTTATCACCCAGGGAGGCTGCATAAGTGAGCAGGCTTCAAGGTCAGCAATACAGAAAAGATGCAAAGCAAATGCATTATTAGTGCTGAAAAGAACTGTACTGTGTGAAGAACTAACTGAAGGAACAAAATACTGAATAGAACAGACTCTGTAATAGGCAATATTGGCCAAAAGAGTGTCTAGGCTAATGCATAACGAATTTGAGTAACATGGTGTTGAAAAGAGGATGCCAAGCAGTGGGAATGACCCTGGAGAAGGGCAGTGGCAGCCTGCCATATACTAGGCAGAATGTAAAAATGACTTGTTCTGTGACTGGGTTTGGTATTCTGTTGGGCTTTTAAATTTTATGAGCACTTAGCTGCATAATTAAAAAGGATCATAGAGCAGACCAAACTGTGAGTGTGTATTGTAAGCATGCATGAGGGGGAAGACATAAACATGATGGCTAACAGTTTCTCTGAGAAACAACCAAAGGATTCTACAATACATTGCAATGTGCTAGTACTGTATATTCCAATATTCTGGCCTTGTATGAAATTCCTTGTGCTGTACTGAGGAAGTAAAGCAAAGCGTGATGCTTTAGTAGTAGTAGTGAACTGTTTCTCCAGTTGCGTTGCAGTATTCTATAAACAAGGAAATGCATATTATATTCTCTAAGTTTATCAGGTGCTAAGGAACTAAAGTGCAATATTATCCAGACATAAGTCCTTTCCAGTTGTTTGGAAATTAATTTTTACTGGCTGGTTAGAGCAGAGTGCTCCACCCCACCCCCTGGAAAAACAGCATCCGGTTTTTGTGAAGAGTACCTGTGCGGGATATAAATCAAACAAATAAATAAAATACATAAATCATGTGCTCCCATGGATAGCAGAGGTGCTCTTCTTTACATTCAGTGTTGGATCCAGTTCTATATCTTTCCGTTTTCTCTACCTTCCAGATGTGAAGTAATGCCCATATTCCAAAATCAATCCAATCTTTTGTCTGAGAAGCCTGTGCTGCAGGGTCAGAAGACCAGCAGTCGTAAGATCGAATCCACGCAATGGAGTGAGCTCCCGTCGCTTTGTTCCAGCTCCTCGCCAACCTAGCAGTTCGAAAGCATGCAAATGTGAGTAGATAAATTGGTACCACCTCAGTGGGAAGGTAAAAACAGTGTTCCCCAGTCACGCTGGCCACGTGACAACGGAAACTGTCTTCGGACAAGCGCTGGCTCTACGGCTTGAAAAATGGGATGAGCACCGCCCCCTAGAGTCGGACACGACTGGACTAAAAATGTCAAGGGGAAGCTTTACCTTTTTAAGAAGGAACAGTGCTTGGGATATCACCATTAAAAAGGAACCAGTTACGTTCTTTAGTACTTTGTTGCAGCCAGGTTGCTGTTGTCATTATCTTATTTGCTTGCAGAAGCAATTTGCTGTATTATTAGTATGCTGTGTTGTTGTTACCAATGCACCTAGAAATACCAGAAAATACTCTGTGCTTTGTTCCAGCAGTCCGTTCTTATACTGTATCTTGAAAATGCAAATATGAAAAGGTAAAATGCAATAATACTTCTTTTGCCACTGAGGGTCGAAAAGTGTTTGGCACAAAGCTTCAACATTCATGTCAAGATGCCTCTTAAAATATCCTGATACAGTTACTTTTGCAAATAGCTAGAAAACACATTACACCAAAATATAACTTTTGTAACAACTCATGGTTAGCTTTGAGATACTGTATAAATCAATCACATCCTTGTTGTCCAAAAAAAGTAACCAAGTAGAGGTAACTGCTTCACTTCTAAGAGTTACTGTCAATCTATGCAATAAAAGTGTATTGTTTAAACATCACAACACATGCTTTGAGATCCAAGTTAGCTGTGATAGAAACAGTTCCATATCACCATTGTATTTTACCCTACTCATTTTTCTCCTGGTAAACATTTGTCTACAAATTATGTTCAGAAAAATGATTGCGTTCAATGGCAAAAACTCTGCTCTCAGGATCATAAGTTAATTCAGGAAGAACCAACACCTCCCAGGAAGTAGAATTCTTCCCATTTCAGAGACAGCTGTAATGCTAGACTATTGACTATATTAATTAATTGACATTCTGAAAACATATTAGATGTGTAAATAATCCCATTACCACTTTGAATGTTTATGTCCTGTGCCTCTGTATCTTCACCACCACAACCTATGGCTTTTGCCAATATTGCATTTGCCATGTAATCCACAAACGCTCACACTGAAACAAATCTGTTAGTCTTAAACGTTTCACAATATTTTTGTGTTTACTGATGAATTTTTAAGAGACTTAATATGGCTACCTCTTGGAAAATTTCCCCAAGACTATTTTCTGTATCAGAGTTCAACCTGAGAAGAAAATTACTGAAGAAAGAGTCTGTAGAGGAGTAAATTAGGATTAGCGATGGAGTGGAGTAAAGTTCTGTGTTCCTCAATTATGCAACCATTCTATTTTTGAATGAAACCATTTCCATAGGCCAGCTGGATTATTAGGCAATGTGTGGTGGCTACAGAAGTGCATGGTAGAAACTTTCATTTCTGTTTTAGTTTCATTTTTGGGAAGTACCTCTTTTTTGTTTTGTTTTTCACTTACCCCCCACCCCCACCAGGGAGCATCTGTTTTGGGTTATTTTGTTTTATTTCTCCCCCATTCATTTTTCAGTGAGGCAAGGAGAGGGAAAGGAAAGAGTCCTTAATGGCTCTGCAGTGCTGGTGGCAGTGTCAAGACAAAAGGAGGAACAGAAACAGCTAGTTAGGTGGAGCAAGGAGGTGCACAGCGGCAGCAGTGAGGGAGGCAAAAGGAGAAGAAAGGGCAAGAGCAACACAACCTGTTCAACAATCCGTTGCAAGAGTAGCCCAATGTTTTCAGCATTTTGTACAAGGAGATACCCAGTAATCCCTTGTACAAGTGTTAAGCCTTGTTGGTTTGAAAGTGAAGCTCTCTCAGCTTTTGCAGTGGCAATCCAGAAATTGCACAACTCTGTTGGCAGAATGTCATGCTCTACATATGCAGGATTCTGGCCTTAGAACATCACCATCACAACTAATTTTGACCTGGAATTGTGCTTTACATTTGAACAAGTGACTGAGACAATATAGCTCTATATGCATAATCAAATGCCACTCATGTCCAGAACTTAGAGGCAATTTCCTACCAATGTGTTTCCCAGAATTCCATTTTTTAAAGAACAAAATATAACTAAGTTACAGTAAAATTTTAACTTAATGAGGAATAGCTCCATGTTTTGAGGTATAAATGTAATTGTTTCAATTGTTGTTTCAGGTGTTGCATGATTTCACAATTTAGGTGCATTTTGCACCATAGATCAGCATCTTGTAGCATTCTGATTTTTCGCTAAAAATAATTAATAGGGCCTATTAAAGTTAATCATGCATAATAAAAAAACAAAGTTTCTAACAGTAACTGTAACTAATTACTGTTGAGACCTTAGGATATAACTGCAATTACTTTTAAAGTAACTTCCCAAACTCTCTATTTCTAGCAAAGACTACATTACTTCACTGTGCATAGATAACCAAACAATATGTATTATAACAGCTTTATGTACTTCCCCAAAAATTATTACCTTTTCCCTTAACATGACTGGAAGATCAGCTCTGAAAACCAAGGTGAGACTAATGACTATAGAAAGGCTCTCCTTGTTAGCTGAATAAAGTGCCACATATTGTCTGTGTTCTGCTTTAGGATTCTGTGGCAGTGGTCTGATTCATGGTCTTCTTAATGGCTCTGCAGTGCTGTTTAGAACTTGAGAACTGAAAAGCCAAGCTAGCATTAAACATTTGGAAATGACTGCTGTTGCTACACACCAGGCAAAAAAATCACACTAGTGCAGTGTTTGTGGTTGGGAAAATAATACAAAATGCCCAGTTCGGGTCAGATAAAAACCTAGCTTCCAAAATTCAGCTTCACACTTCTGCCACCTTTATGTGTACATCATGCCCGGATTTAGCTGCATTGCTTGCTGTTGTTGTCAAGAATTCAGAAAAGGATTCAGGCATTATTGCTGTGATTATAATTAATTTCATTATCTTTCTCTTAGGAATTAGGAAGATTTAATACTTGAGAGTACTCTTTAAAACTAAAAAGAAGGCAAATCATAAGCCCTCCACTGTTGTTGTTACGTGCTCTCATGTTGCCTCAAATTTATGACAAACCTATGAATGAGCAATCTCCAAAATCCTGTCCTCCACAGCTGTGCTCAACTCCTGCAAACTCAATACTATGGCTTCCTTTAAGGAGTCTTATTTGTCTTCCTCTTTTCCTACTGCTTTCCTCACCATTATTGCCTTTTCCCGAGAATTCTGAATTCTCATGATGTGTCCAAAGTAGAACAACTTCAGAAAATTCAGACTTGATTTAATATAGGATTCATCCGTTTCTCTTTCTAGTAGTCCAGGGTATTTGCAAAGCTCTCTTCCAGCAGTGTACTTCAAATGAATAACTTTTTCCATTCTAGCTTAAAAAAAAACAACAAAACACTGAGTAGCTTTCACACCCATACATGGTGATTCATACAATAGGATGGATGATCTTGTTCTTGGTCTCCAGTGACACATCTTTTTTTTTCTAATTCCTTCATTGTTGCTTTTCTGAGTTTTCTTCTGATTTTCTGGCTGCAGTCTCCTTTTGGATTGATGAGTGAACCAAGGTATACAAAATCACTACATCGTTTTCTTCATTTTCAGCTTTAAATTTGTGTAGTTCTTCTGATTTTTAGCTTCTTAATGTTCAACTGCATTCCTGCTTTGGCACTTACTTCTATCACTTATGGTAGGAAGTCATTGCTGCTTTCTGCCAGTAAAATGGTGTCATCTGCATATGTTAAATTACTGATGTTTGGTTCCTCCAATTTTTACTCCTCCTTCATCTTGATCTAGTTTGGCTTTCTGTATATGTTCTGCATACAGACTTAACAGATAAGGGGATAAAATGCACCCTTGTCTGACACCTTTGCCTACAGGAAATCATTGTCTTTCTCCATATTCTGTCCTAATAAGAGCATCTTGTCTGCAATACAGATTATGCATCAGGACAATCAAGTGCTAACGTACACCAATTTCTTTCCGAACAACCCATAGCTTCTCATCATCCACACAGCCCACTAAACTAAAAATCAGTCCTCCACTAATCGAACCAATTAGTCATATACGCCTCATGGTGCAGTGGTTAAACTGCTGTAATGCAGCCAAAACTGTGCTCATGACCTGGGGTTCAATCCCACATAGCTGGCTCAAGGTTGACTCAGCCTTCTGTCCTTTTGGGTACTAAAATGAGTACCCAGTTCGCTGGGGGGGGGGCAATGTGTAGCTTGCATAATTAACTTGTAAACCACCCAGAGAGTGCTTGAATCGCTATGAAGTGGTATATATGCAGCACACTTTCCTTTTTCTTTTTCTTTTTCTTTTTTTCTTTTTTAATAAGTCCAGCATTTCAAATTTTCATCCAATTAAGAAAAACAATATTTTTTGTTTCAAGCCTCACTCCACCCTCAATGACAATTTGAAACATTGTCATTGAGGGTGGATTGGGGCTTGAAATTAGCAACACTTGCGGGACAGCAATTGCAAAGCCTTTTTTTTCCAGGAACAACATATGACTATTGGAAAACATAATCAAAGTTCATTGGGGGGGGGGAGATATATTTAGGTCATCGTCTAGTCGTTTAGTCATGCCCGATTCTTCATGACCCCATGGACCAGAGCACGCCAGGCCTTCCTATCTTCCACTGCCTCCCGTAGTTGTATCAATTTCATGTTGGTTGCTTCGAAGACACTGTCCAGCCATCTCATCTTCTGTCGTCCCCTTCTCCTCTTGCCTTCACACTTTCCTAACATCAAGGTTTTTTCCAGGGAGTCTTCTCTTCTCATGAGATGGCCAAAGTATTGGAGCCACAGCTTCAGGATCTGTCCTTCCAGTGAACACTCAGGGGTGATTTCCTTTAGAATTGATAGGTTTGTTCTCCTTGCAATCCAGGGGACTCTCAAGAGCCTCCTCCAGCACCACAATTCAAAAGCATCAATTCTTCGGCAGTCTGCTTTCTTTATGGTCCAAACTCTCACTCCCGTACATCACTACAGGAAAAACCATAGCTTTGACTATTCGGACTTTTGTTGGCAAGGTGATGCCTCTGCTTTTTAAGATGCTGTCAAGGTTTGTCATAGCTTTCCTCCCAAGAAGCAGGCATCTTTTAATTTCGTGGCTGCTGTCTCCATCTGCAGTGATCATGGAGCCCAAGAAAGTAAAGTCTGTCACTGCCTCCATATCTTCCCCTTCAATTTCCCTGGAGGTGATGGGACCAGTGGCCATGATCTTAGTTTTTTTGATGTTGAGCTTCAGACCATTTTTTGCACTCTCCTCTTTCACCCTCATTACAAGGTTCTTTAATTCCTCCTCACTTTCTGCCATCAGAGTGGTATCATCTGCATATCGGAGGTTGTTAATATTTCTTCCGGCAATTTAATTCCAGTTTGGGATTCCTCCAGTCCAGCCTTCCGCATGATGTATTCTGCATATAGGTTAAATAAGCTGGGGGACAATATACAGCCTTGTCGTACTCCTTTCCCAATTTTGAACCAATCAGTTGTTCCATGTCCAGTTCTAACTGTTGCTTCCTGTCCCACATATAGGTTTCTCAGGAGACGGATAAGGTGGTCAGGCACTCCCATTTCTTTAAGGATTTGCCATAGTTTGCTGTGGTCCACACAGTCCAAGGCTTTTGCATAGTCAATGAAGCAGAAGTAAATATTTTTCTGGAACTCTCTGGCTTTCTCCATAATCCAGTGCATGTTAGCAATTTGGTCTCGAGTTCCTCTGCCCTTCGGAATCCAGCTTGTACTTCTGGGAGTTCTCGGTCCACATACTGCTGAAGCCTCCCTTGTAGGATTTTGAGCATAACCTTGCTAGCGTGTGAAATGAGTGCAATTGTACGGTAGTTGGAGCATTCTTTGGCACTGCCTTTCTTTGGGGTTGGGATGTAGACTGATCTTTTCCAATCCTCTGGCCACTGTTGAGTTTTCCAAACTTGCTGGCATATTGAATGTAGCACCTTAAGAGCATCATCTTTTAAGATTTTAAATAGTTCTACTGGAATGTCATCACATCCACTGGCGTTGTTGTTAGCCAGGCTTCCTAAGGCCCACTTGACTTCACTCTCCAGGATGTCTGGCTCAAGATCAGCAACTATATTGTCTGGGTTGTCCGGGATATCCAAATCTTTCTTATATAATTCCTTTGTGTGTTCTTGCCACCTCTTCTTGATGTCTTCTAATTCTGTTAGGTCCCTCCCATTTTTGTCCTTTATCATGTTCCTCTTTGCACAAAATGTTCCTCTAATATCTCCAATTTTCCTGAACAGACCTCTAGTTTTTCCTTTTCTGTTATTTTCCTCTATTTCTTTGCATTGTTCATTTAAGAAGGCCCTCTTGTCTCTCCTTGCTATTCTTTGGAAGTCTGCATTCAATTTTCTGTAGCTTTCCCTATCTCCCTTGCATTTTGTTTCCCTTCTCCTTTCTGCTATTTCTAAGGCCTCATTGGACAGCCACTTTGCTTTCTTGCATTTCCTTTTCTTTGGGATGGTTTTTGTTGCTGCCTCCTGTACAATGTTACGAGCCTCTATCCAAAATTCTTCAGGCACTCTGTCCACCAAATTGAGTTCCTTAAATCTGTTCTTTACGTCCACTGTGTATTCATAAGGTATTTGGTTTAGATTATACCTGAGTAGTCCAGTGGTTTTCCTACTCTCTTCAGTTTAAGCTTGAATTTTGCTATAAGAAGCTGATGATCAGAGCTGCAGTCAGCTCCAGGTCTTGTTTTTGCTGACTGTATAGAGCTTCTCCATCTTTGGCTGCAGAGAATATAATCAATCTGATTTCAATATTGCCCATCTGGTGATTTCCATGTATAGAGTCACCTCTTGTGTTGTTGGAAAAGTGTGTTTGTGATGACCAGCTTATTCTCCTGACAAAACTCTATTAACCTTTGTCCTGCTTCGTTCTGAACTCCAAGGCCAAACTTCCCTGTTGTTCCTTTTATCTCTTGGCTCCCTACTTTAGCATTCCAGTCCCCTAGAATGAGAAGAACATCTTTCTTTGGTGTCAGTTCTAGAACGTGCTGTAAATCTTCATAAAATTGTTCAATTTCAGTCTCCTCAGCACTGGTGGTTGGTGCATAAACTTGGATTATTGTGATGTTGAAAGGTCTGCCTTGGATTCGTATTGACAGCATTCTATCATTTTTGAGATTGTATCCCATTACAGCTTTTCCCACTCTTTTGTTAACTATGAAGGCTACTCCATTCCTTCTACGGGATTCTTGCCCACAATAGTAGATATGATAATCATCTGAGCTGAATTCGCCCATTCCTGTCCATTTTAGTTCACTGATGCCCAAGATGTCGATGTTTATTCTTACCATCTCCTGTTTGACCACCTCCAGCTTCCCAATGTTCATAGATCTTACATTCCAGGTTCCTATGCAGTATTTTTCTTTGCAGCATTGGACTTTCCTTTCACTTCCAGGCACGTCCACAGCTGAGCGTCCTTTCGGCTTTGGCACAACCACTTCAATAGCTCTGGAGCTACTTGTACTTGTCCTCCATTCTTCCTCAATAGCATGTTGGACGCCTTTCAACCTGAGGGGCCCATCTTCTAGCATCATATCTTTTAGTCTTTTGTTTCTGATCATGGGGCGTTCTTGGCAAAGATACTGGAGTGGCATTGCCATTTCCCACTCCAGGTGGATTGCATTTAGTCGGAACTCTCCACTATGTCCTGTCCGTCTTGGGTGTCCCTGCACGGCATAGCCCATAGCTTCTCTGAGTTACTCAAGCCCCTTCGCCACGACAAGGCAGCAATCCATGAAGGGGATATTTAGGTAAGAATAGCTATTAATGCTATAATACCCACTTTACATCAGAATGATTCTCTCTTTAGTTACAGGCATAAAAGGAGGTATACAGTACCTGCTAATATCTTTGCTTCGCTTCCATTTTCACCTGGCAGGGTGCCTGGTTTTGGATTACTCTTTGTGGCCACTTACACTCTGCACACCCTGAACGGCTGTTTCTGAAAGCTGAGGGACCTGACAAAATGAAATGGAATATGGTACACAAGGCAATGAAAATAGAGCCTCAATGTCCACTGGGGCAAATCCACAACTAGAGACAGTCCAAAGAATTGAATTTTTCATATTATATATCATTGTAATGTTTACGTGTTTTTTAAAAAAATATTTAGTTTTTTTAATTGTTTGTATTTTTAGTTTAATTAAAAAAATGGAATTGCATTTTTGTTTCCAGTATTGCACTTTACTTCAGAAGTACATTTGTAACATCATCATACTTACTGTGCTAAATATTGGTATGAAACAGCAGTCAGTAAGTAGATCCAGGTAGGCAGTGCATTTCCTGGCAAATTTGATATCTTCAGTCACCATAAGGCAGAATCTGCCAACTCAACATGGACAAATGTGTCCTGCAAGTGTTGCTAAAGAAATACATTTAACTTCAGACCCCTTCAGATGGACTTCTTGCATCTGATTCCTAAGACATTATTACTACAAAGATGAATGCACATTTTGTTTGAGTCTTGGATGGGTGGAGGGACAAATCAGCTTCTCAGACCCCTCTGTAGATGTGACTAGTAAAAACTGCTATTGTATTGGATGCTGTTAAAAAAAAGAGAAAGAGAGACTCAAATGTAATTGTACACGTGAGGTACATGCACACACAAAGTAATGTGCCAGGGGAGTGAGATTTATTGCTCCTCCTCCAAAGGTACATTCATTTTGAGAAAGATGTGGAATAGAGTCATTAGAACAGGATAAGAAAAACTCACTCACCCGCCCACTCAGTCACATATCTTATTGTCCTCCTCCAGCCTGACTGCCCCCTCACCAGCCCAGTCACATGCCTGCCTGCTTGCCCAATTGGACCCTGCCAGCCCAATCGCCCACTTACCCTTTCACCTGCCCACCTGGCCCCTCAGTTGCCCCCTGCCAACCTGATTGCCCCCACACCAGTCTGATCACCCCCTGCTAGCCTGCTGTCTGTGACTGGCCTTGTTTTGACAGGTGGTGGCGATGGCACAGGTGGCAAAATTGTTGTTGGTGGCAAAGATGAGGATGCACACACCAACACAAAAATTTTCATGCTAACCATCTGGTTTTCTTGTAATGATGAATGTGATCACTAATACCTCCCCATAATATCTTCACACTCACATAAAACAAGTAATTTATATCCAAAGCAGTGCAAATAAAGCAGAATTATGCAATCTACCACAGTATTCTGTCATTCTCAGATGAGAAAATGTAAATAAATTATTGCACTTGATCTGGCAGTGGGGCTTCACACCACATCTGTGGGGCAAAGCCTTCCATGCACTCACTTTGCCTTCAGTTACAACCACACTGTTGGCTATGGCTTCAGTATAACTTCTGTATAATTCAGTGAAGCCACAGACTGCAAGGCAGCACAAAATCAGACCTTGAGCTTATAAGCTGCCGCTTCTTCTGCACAATTTAAAATAAAACTCAATTTTTTTACCCTCTGAGAGCTCATAAACAAGTTTTATAGTGCCTTCAACTAGAGTCTATTGTATATTGCTGGTGAATTACAAGTGGCTTGGGTTTAAACCTCTCTCCTAAGCCATCAAACAGAAGGAGAAAATGTAGTAGTTTGTTTTTATTGAAAAGCTTCCTACCTTCCTTAAAATCGAGTTTATCTCATGTAATTGTGGTCTGACATTCACATACACATACACAAAAATTTATGGATATAGCTAACCACACTATCTTTTAATGACAAAATATTGAGAAGCGCCTGTTTTGCCTAAGTAATTATTATAGCATTCCAATGGGCTTCCTTGGGAGTAGGGGGATGTCTTGTGGCCCTCCAGCCCCGTTTTTCCTAGCAAAAGGTGAAACCTCCGATGGATGGCAATTCACCCTTAGCATCTTAGAATCTCACTTCAGACTCTTTTGCTCAGTTCAAAAGGGTTCAGGGTGAAATGGACTGGAAGAAGGGAGTCCACATGTTTGTTCCTATTCCATGCCCCATGCCGTATACTTATATGCTTTCTTTGAATGCCTAAACAAAGATGGAGAAACACAGATTTTTGAACTACAGCTTCTAGAAGCACACTACCAGCATGTGTGTAGGATATTGAGAGTTGTAGACCCAAGAAAATAATTTCCCCTGTCTCTGTAGCTGTAACAGGTTTTGGAAACATATAGAGAATGGGAAAGAAGAGAAGGTTGCTTTGAATCATTTCTGAACATGTGTGTAGCACCATCTCTGTGTAGAGATTTGAAGGGGGCAGTAATCAGCACTCACTTGGGTCGACAGGGGTCTGCAACTGAGTCTGCAGCAAAGCTTGCTTTGGTTGACAGCTGCAAGGCTTGCTTTAGGCTGTGAGCAGTTTCTCCACTGGATCTTTAAGATTAATTCAGGGAAAAGGGGGGGGGGCAAGCCTCTCATTGTGCCCTCCTGGTACTGGGAGGAAGTTCTCTCTCTCTCTCTCTCTCTCTCCCTCCCTCCCTCCCTCCCTCCCTCCGTCCCTCCCTCCCTTCCTTCCTTCCTCCCTTCCTCCCTGTTTATAAGTGGTGCTGCATATCTGCATTGGAATAATAGAGTAACAGAATTCACTTCCCTGCCCAAACCCCAAAGAAGGAGCAAAGGAAGTGTTTAATTTGCCAATATCATGAAATGGCTTCAGCTCTCTTCTGAAGCCACTTCATGCTATAGCAAATTGATGGCCAAAGGAGCCTTTACAACTGCAAGGCTCACTTTTGGCCCATTCTCATTGATCACACACTTTGGAAATGACCAAACCAGAGTGATCCTACAGCTGCCAAAAAAGCAGAAGCCCCTGATACGGGCCAGAAAAGTGTGCACCGGAATGCCTGGGGACAATTTGGTTTGCTACAGTGATTATGTTGCTGGATCTCCCCTAAAAAGGAGTGAATTGACTCATTCCCACAGTGGACCAAGGAGCAGGCTAAATGCCCATCTGATAGCTCCCATACATATTATTTTGACACAGGGTAATTTGTATGTAAAATCTTCTATCTTTTTTTTTTTAAAAAAAACCCTTATGTTTAGAAGAGGGCTCACAAAGTTAATTCAAATGTGGAAGCATGCATATAGTATATACCTCAGACCATGCCACTTTCAGAATTTACGCAGTACGTTGATTGCCTAAATCACTCCCACTTCAGACTCCTGTTTGACATGGGAAATCTAATATGTCAGGATAATGTGTAAGGCTAAAAGCTGCCTTCCTGATATGTCAACTTTTCATATGCAAGCTTTTGATGGGAGATAAAATCTCTCAAGCATTTGAATTGGTTCTCAGGGAGAATGCTGGGTTTAATCTCTAACATTTGCTACTGAAAGACAAGTTCATATATTAAGACACTAGATTAGAATATTTACAGCATCCTCTCACATTTGCTCAGAAGTAAGCACAACTGAGTTCAATGCCTAACTTCCTCATCTACAAAGGGCTGCAGCATTATCTGAAAAACAACATTTTCTCCAAATAAACCCAATTATTCACTAAGATTTTTGGAGTAATTAAGTGTTTTATCTGTGCCACATCCTAAGAAAAAGGCCAAACTTCCCATTAGGCAAAATGCAATGAGTGCTCAGCCAATGGATGTTGAACTGTTGAAGGACAGACTGTGTGTACCATTGGGACTGTCTTGTGCCATCTAAACCAGCCTGCTGACATTCTCTTTGTCAGTGAAGTAACATTTGATCACCAGTTTGACCAGCTTTTTACATGCAATAGCATTATCATGGTGAAATCTTAATCTTTTTCTCAGGCAGCACAATGTATTGAGTCAGTGGTTCTTAACCTTGGGTAACCCAGGTGTTCTTGGACTGCAGATCACAGGAACCCCAACCAACATAGCTGGTGGTGAAGAGTTCTGGGAATTTCAGTCCAAGAACACCTGGTTTACCCAAGGTTAAGAACAACTGTATTGAGTGAGCCACACTATCCGGTGATGATATGGGGATGGGTCTTCTCTCTGGTGGAACCCTTTCTCATCTGCACTACCTAAGTTGGGAGAGGGAGGAGCAGCAGCAGGGGTGTCACTATCACACCATGGCCTTTGCAACCACTGCCATCACCCCTCCATTCTTTCATCCTTGTTTGTCTTGCCTCCCTGTTTTTGAGTGTGAGGGAGAGCATGGGTGAACAGGCCTCGTGAAGAGCAGTGGTGGCTACACACAGCAGCTAGTACTCTTCTCCCCAAAAGCAGTCAAGCTCCAGAGTTGGTCACATCAAACTTGAAAATCTGGGCAGTCTGTTGTCTGAAGTGAGTACCTCACGCCATCTAATGCAAGAGCTGGCCCGGGCTTCTCCTGATAAAAGACATCCCTCCGAGTACAGAGATTATAAACTATACAAGTAGATAACATAGTTTGCACCTCCCACCTCTCTTCCAGGTTAAAAAGCCCCACTGAGTGTGTCTTGCCTAAGACCACCAGCATCCTAGAGCCAGCAGTGCTTATTAGAGATCAGCAAGAAATCAATATACTGTTTGTTTCCTGTATTTAGTGTTCATTGCAGGGGCTGTGTGGAAGTAATTTGCTTTTAATTATGGTCGAGACAGATTTATTTTGCAGCATCATTGAGTGATAAGTCAGCCTCTGCCTTTTAAAATGTGAAACGGTTTTATGGTTGGCAATGAAATCACAGAGCAGGGAAGCAAGACTGATGGGAGATATACTGTACATATTACTTTGGCCAGAACTTCTATGTGCAGATGATGAAATATGAACTAATGGGGACTTTTGATAACTGTCCTGTCCCTGGGATGTGGATTATTCAACAGCAGGGCACAGCAAGCTAACCAACCATTTGGCACTGTTTTATTCAGTCCTATTATAAACCAATGGGGAAGAGGCAGTAGCAAGGTTCATGGCATTCTTGGGGACTTTGATATCCAAAGGTTGCTGAATGATCAGGCATCCAACAGAGGTCCCTAGACAACTAGTTTTCATGGCAATAATGGGGAGAATGAATAGAGGCTAACCCATTTTTAGGTGTCTTGGAGCTTATACCATTTGGCTTCAACAGATTTCACCAGGGAGCTTGTCTTTAGAGTTGCCAATAGCATTCAATGATTCCTTACCTGCTGAAGACCATTTGGGAACCGCTTCTCAAAGCCTCTGATTACCTTCTTGACCACATCTATTGGATGCAGAACTTGCAATTCATACCTATATTCAGTATGTGTGTGACAGATTGCTTGCTTGCAAGCTGAGGTGTAAATGTAACTGACAAATAACAACAACAACAACAAAAAAAACAAGGTAAAATAGGACTATGATATCCATGGGGGATCGGTCCCAAGCCAGATCAATGAGTCTATTCCACTCGGCTTTTGTACACAAACAGGGTAGGGTGTCAGAGAACAGGAACTCAGGCCCTGCCTAATGACACTGCATCTGGATAGTCTGTGTAGCTTCAGTTCAAGAGTGGAGTGAAGATTCTAGTGACACACAACAACACTTTTTCATTTCAGTAGCTGCAGCAGTGTTGCTGGTATAGGGGCAAGGATCTGTGTATAGAGGTAAACAGAAGAAAATTAAAAATACAGATTTTTGTCTTCAGAAAGCACAGCAACAGACTATTTTTAAAACCCTGTACAAACATGGTCGTTCATGAAGAAGCATATATTTACACATATCTTTAAGAAAAGCTGATAGATTATATTGTTCATAAGATATGTGCATTGGTCTCACAGGAAAGAGATAACTTTGGTGGTAGCAAACAAATGTATCCAGTTGGCCTCCTTTCCAGACAGAAATACCCACCAGTTCATTTATGAATTACCTTTGGCTCCAATCATAATCACCAATGAAAGGAAAACAGAACATATGTTACTCCTGAAGTTTGCTTAAGTTAATGGTGCAATTAGTCATTAGTGTGACTAATGGTAATTGGGCCCTTCTGATGAATTATCTGCTCAAAAGGCTCCAGCTGCTCCAGCATGGTGAAAGCAATCATCTAGGTATAACATATCAAGGTGTTTTTTTTTTGCAGTTTTAAAAAAAGCCACAATATTTGTTAGCACTGAAAAGCATTCAGGCATTGGTATGACCTAGCCATTGCAACTGGGTAGCATTCTTGGAAGCTGGAAGTGGTGCATGAGTGGTACTTGACCCAAAATTTGGGAAGGTTACTTTTTTGGGCTACAACCCCCATAATCCCCAGCCAGCATGACTTTGCCATCTGTGACTGATAAGTACATAAAAAAACATTCAGAAAAACAATGATTGCATGCTGTAAAGTGTATCCACCACATTGGTGAAAGAGGTACTTCTTTTCTTTCAAGTCCATGACCAGTATTCTCTTGTGTTTTACCACATATAGTATAGAGCTTAAGTCATAGAAGCAGTCACAGTTGTTCTCTGAGGTGCAGTTATATGACTAGGTACATGACCTGCCATCTCACCAAATGACCACTTCTGCAACATTAGTCCAGCACATGATAGAACTCAAGAGGATACTGGCCAAAGAAGAGGAAAACCTGGTATCTGACTTGGAATAGCAGAACTCTTATTTTGTGGAAGCAGGAGGCTCTACAGAGCACTGAAATGATAGACCCTCTGGGTGGTTTTACATTCTTTTACTAATACATTGTGCTTAAAAAAATAATAATATGGCACCAATTGAATGAATTAATGCATGAATATTAATATAGCACTTAAAAGCACAGATGCAATCAATTTGTAAAACACTATAAAATGATAGCAATGACGTAAAAGACAAATCACAGCAGCCATTGAGTCAACATTTGTACCAACACCACAAGTGAAGGATGGAGGAATCTGTACTGCATCTATGAAAATGCTATGGAGAAATTGCCAAGAGAAAAATGCTGTTCCAAGGTATTCTGTACACATAGTTAATCCATGTCAGTGTATTTAACAAGAAATGATGTGAGCTGGGAAAACCATTAATAGCCATTCTCTTTCCCACTGAAACACTAAAGGTTTTGTTTTAATCTGTCTCCTTCAATTTACTAATGCCCACTGGACAGCCTGACTCTTTTTCAGTATAATTATTTTTATTTGTTCATTTATTTTTTAAAAATATATGCTACACTGTAGTTAAGCAGAATTCCTAAGATGATGGAATAATTCATCATGAAAACCAAAAGAAAATCATAAAATCAAATTAACAATAAGAACAGCAAATAAAAACACAATATTGATACCAGTGACAATGAAGTGCAGGAGCTGCTATATATGCCATGAATGATCCTAAACCTTTTATTAATTAGCCATTGGGAATGTCCCATTAGCTAGATGAAATCACTAGGGAAAAAAAAATCTCTTTTGCCTCCAAGGAGGGAAACTCCAAACTTTGCAAACAACTTTGATTGCCAAGCCTGATCATTTGCCTGATCAACCAACTAGAGGCAAATGTTAAATTGGCTAATTCAGAGCATCAGAGTGAAAAACTTATCATTCAATAAGGGCCACCACCAGGAGACAGATTCTTTAGCAGTCATTAGAGACAAAAACTCAGTTCTTGTACCCACTATAACCCTATGATACTGCTTCATATACTAGGTTATAATCTATCTTCTTTGTTTTGGAAATAACTAAATGGCCTGTAATTCAAAAGAGGTTTCAGAACATGTTTCCTCTCTGGTATTGAGCTAAGTTGGAATTTGGTTCTTGCTCATGTAGCCTTCTGCCTCTAGTGAGCCCTTCTCCCTTCCCTCTCCTACCATTTCCTTCCTTCCTTGCATCTGCTTTTTTTTTTGCTCTAGGTTTTGTCAGGATCCTTAGGAAACACACTTTGCACCTCTCCCTCTAGAGTTTCTAGCAAGAAGCCTTGGAATAGGTCAAGGCTAAAAGGATTCCTGAACATGGAACTGAGATCTCTGACATTTCAAATCACCTTTTGTACCCAAATTGTTTTTTAAAAGCACTGTGGATGCTTGTGGTCGTAACTGCTGTGTTTTTTAAAAACTAATCCTAATATGTTTTTGTATTTTTGCCTTGAAATACTGTTTCTGACTGACACTAATCTTAGGTCACTACTCTCAGAATTTTTGTCAAAGTCACTTTGAAGTGATTAAATGCATGTCAATTTCATTCTCAAGTACTGTATATGTATTTAGAGCTGTTCCTGGTCTCCTACAGTGAAGTTGACATGCAATTAACCACTCAAATGTGAAACTTGACACAAGTCTTAAATTTCAGCTTCTAAGACTGGAGTTCATAAACTGTCATTGTCGAGCCGACAACATTAAGCAGCTTAAAACAAAGATAACTGATTACAGAAGATCAGCCTCCTTCTCATTTTTTCAGAATGAACTGTAGGGGCAAACCACTGTGTATACATGCAGTTGCAGATAATGAATGCCAAAATAACTAAGACTTCAAATTCTGTTGCGTAACTTCAGCTACTAAAGCTGAACCCCCATGCCTAGAGAGAAAACTAATGGGAGGGAGGGAGGAGAGAGGGGTGGGTGGGAAACTCTGGCTTTTCTTTAATTGCAGTGTGAAATCAAGATTTCAAAGTTTCCTTTTCTGTAATGCTGCAATACTGACCTCTGCTGAGCAGTTATAATACACTGCATAATTCACCCGCCATCCAACTTTTCTGAAACAGAAAATCACGACAGACTTAGAAGGACAAGCTCTTCTAGAAACTGTCCCTGTCAACACACTAAGAACCAGAAACTTCCAGTAAACAGGAAGGTATTAAAAAACAAGCCAGTAACATGGTCAATCACATTGCTGATCGATGCAGAATCCTATTGTTTCTGTTAATGGAACATTTCTAGGTACAAATCTATTCTATGAAAGGATTCCTCATCTCCACCTCCACCTCTGAACTTGTCTGGTACTGGTTCTGGCTAATATATATCTCATAATTGCAAATATGGCCACCACCATTTTCCTACAAAAATGAAGTACAGTTGTAACATGAGCTTTTGGAAATATATTACAGGAACCCACTTTCATAACTCTCAGATTATGCCATAAGACTTGCTGCAACTCTTTACTTGGTATTCAGCTTTGTTGTTTCCTTAGCGTAACGTCCCATTCAAACTCAACTCAATACATGCCACAACAAAGTTACATAAGCAACACAAAGGCAACATTAGGGAGCTTAATCTAATGTTCTGCACACAATACAAGCATGTGGAAAAGAACCATCAAATCTCTCAGGGGAACATGTGGTTCTCCAGACATTTTTGCACTACAACATCTATCAATGCTATGCCAGCTTGGCCAGTGGTGAAAGATCATGGGAACTGGAACAAAACTTGAAAATGTTACCCCTTTGGAATACAACTCCCAACCAGTATGGCCTCTTGGATTCTGGGAGTGGCTGTCCAAAAGAGCAATTTTCCCATGCTCCGATCTGAAGGGCTACAAGCTTCCTTGTCCTTGCTATATGTCTATGGGTGAACTACCCTTTGATTGACTTGTCTGGGATTTATCCTAATGATTTCTTTTTCAATGCAGTTGTGGAAGTTTGAAAAAACTGCACTGAGGAAGCAGGATGAAGGAGAGAATTGCATGTACAGCTTCCCTAGTAAGAAGGCAGCTTGGGAGAAGTATTTTTGACAGAATATATTCTGAAGGAGAAAGGGTTAAAAAGCTCCTCTCTCCAGCTAAGATTCTAACTTCAAATTGAGATTTTCCTTAAAAAATGAAGACAACTGAACGGAAGAGGGTGTCTACAAGTGACCGGGGCCTTGTGTTGATTTAAGCTTTTGTGTTTGACTGTCAGAATAAATATTACCATGTTGAAAATCATTGAGAGATGCAATATAGCATACACACACACACACACACACACACACACAAATCCTCTCGACAACTTTGCTTTGATATAGTTACCTTTTTTGTCTGTCAGAAAGATAAAAACTCTTTTCTCCTTCACAGTTTCTGATAAACCATTATTTGCTAGGATCAACAGAAGTGCAAAAGCTATGAAATAAATTGATGGCTTGACAAGTGATGGTAGATTTTTTACTTGCACACAATTCTTCTACATAAAGGAAGGGGTGTTGTGGCTGAACAACACAGATAGCAAAGCAGTCCTCAGCTCTGCTTTTACCTTTGGCAGATACCTGTAAAACACCAGCATGGATTGTGAAACAGGGTCTGTAGCAGCCCTTCTCAATTTCACTTCCTGCTGCAGTCCCTCCTTATAATAAGGAGATTAGACTCTACAGATCAAGGTGTTTTCTATGCTACAACATGTATGTTAATCTAGGAGTCCTCACTCATTTTCATAGGTGAATAGATTCACATCCCTCCTTTCTTCCACATTAAGCCTATTGAAGATAGTTGCATACCTTGGACTAAATTGAACTCTAGGTCCCAGCTATAGTACACCCAGTGAACAAACAGAACACTTACATAAGCCTCTCTAATTCAGTAAACCTACTGTAGTGGAGATTAGGTCAAGCTCATGTAATTTTACATTCCTACAAGATACTACGCTATGCAACCAAACATGGCTTTGAAATGCCTTGCATACGTCTCCTTAGATTGCCATGTGACAATTGTGTAATACAATTAAATGCCCTTTGCCTGGCATAAGACTGCTTCCCCCCAAAAAGACTACTTGAACATATTTACATTGCATTAATTCTCTTTATTTGTACACTCATATTTAATATAGATCAACAATTATACAGTGAGTAGTAATCCCAGTTGTCAGTAGCACATTCCAATAACGTGCGTCATATAGGCTATGCATATACCTGTCTTAAATCCAATATGATGGGAACAAGTCATGTTTTTTTTTTAATTTAGAGGACAAGCTGGAGTCTTGGGACAACAAAAGATCTGCATGAGATACAATCTCTTCCTGCTGAGACTAGAGTTGACTGATGGCTTAGGGCAAAACCTTGACAGCAGTTTCTGACCTATAGACTTTAAGGTTGCTCAAACAGATCCAGCTGGGGACTACCCAGATCAAATGTCAATGCCTGAGGATGGGGCATTAAGGAACAGAGCAGAAGGATACAGTCTCAAGCAAGTAATATTTAATTCTTTAAAAAAAACCCTCTGTTTTTTGAATGTGGGATATTGAACTTCAGCATCCATGATTAAAAATGCCAAAAAATGCACAATACTGTGCCTACACAGCCAGCAGGAAAAAGGATGCCAGACTTTATATAGAAGGGCAGCCTGTTCGTTGACAACAACAGTGGCAGCAGTCAAGATGGTCTACATGATGTCCTCTTGTGCTCACTACCATTCACAAAGTGACACCAAGCAAAGTAAAAACCCAAAAGCTGTCTCATTGTTTCAGACATTTCTTTCCCAAACACACAACTATCAGGTGTTTTTCAACAAGAGTGAAAGGACAGTTGAGAGTTAGCAAAAATTGTCACTGAAAAAGAAGGTGAAAATCATCCATAATATGTGAAAGAAAGACAGTGACAAAAATCAGCTCATATGAAATGTGGAGCAGAACCTTACAGATAGCCATAATGTGGGTGTTCAATCAAGTCAAGTGTGAACTCACAGTAAAACAAATATGCATGATAGGCTATCCTATCATGCATATACTGCATACTGAAAATATAGAACAAAAAAAGACAATATAGCTTGGAAAAGTGGGGAAGGGGGAGGTAATAGGAAGAGAAGAAGACCTAATATGAGACAGATTGTCACAACAGAGAAATGTACAACTTTCAGTTTGCAATACTCATTGGAAAAGGCAATATTGCTAGGAAGGAGGGGAGGGAGAAGGAAGAAAGAACAATGTAACATGAGATGCTGTTGGTTTAAAAGATCTCACCAGAGCTGTTAGTGATAGAACATTTTAGAGATTAATAACTCATGTAGTCACCACACATTGGCAGTGACTTGATGGCACACAAAACCTTTGGAGCTTTTTTTTCTTAATTACCAGACAATTGTACAGTGACAAGACAGCTGGAATGGCTAAAACTATAACAATACATGGACACCAAAGCTCTGCTAAAATCAAAAAAAGACTATCTCAATAACAAAGCAAAAACCAGTAATTTCACAGCCTAAACAAGTTAGCTTCTCAGTATTTGTTCCTATTCTTTTTTAAAAATGCCTTTAAAATACTTTTACAACCAGACACAGAATCTTTTTGCCAGGACCAATACCTGTTTGACCAGGAAGGAGTAAAAAAGTTCTGTTCTGCTGCATGATAACATATTTGCACTACCCTGCAACTATAATTACCCACCCTGTGTTCAAATTAAGCAGATACTGAGAAGGGAGGAGAATGTCAAATTGAAGGAAAAAGTTATTTAACTAGTTAACTCATTAGTTTCAATAGTTCATTGAAGTTCTTTTCTTTTTAATATATTGAGGGGAGGTCATGGACCCAAATGCTGTGAGGACTGTGAACACATTTGGGTGTCCCTCGGGCACCCTGTTGGCTGCTCTTTTCATTCCAGAAGCACCAAGCACCACTGGATTCTTTCTGATACAAATGAAGAAAAAGAGTACATTGAGGCAACAGCCACAACAGATTTGTGACTCTTTCTTCCCTAAAGACAAATGAAAATGCTTCCTGCAAAATTATAGGCCTTATGCTTAACAGAGACCAAAAGAATATAGCCTTACATGCAGCAGCAGTTCACTGTAAGCATTTATAATTATATGCTGCCACCATGTTCAAATAAGTGACTGCTGTGTGTCTCAAAGAGATGTACAATTGTGATTAGGGAAATGCACCTACAGCAAAACAAGGTGGAGTCATAAGAACAGCTAACTTGCGTAAAGGCATAAGCTTTGGGGCAGAAGCTGATGGGCTAACAAATCAGAATGGAATTTTCCTTAGAGATGCAGAGATAAACGAATGTATAAATGTGTGTGTGGGGGGGGGGGTTTCAATAAATCTAACAGCAGAATCCTCAAAACTCTTTTTCAACAGCAAATCCCACGAACATTTTCTGGCTTCTTTTGTACAGATTTTTTTCAAATTACAAGTTATTTTCTCAGACAAGGATGATAGATTCCAAGGAAATGATCCATTTGTGTATTCAAAAAGGCTTCTCTTGCAATCATTCAATCTCAGTCTGCCTGTTTTTGGTGATCTTTAAAAAAAAAAATCAACCCACACACAACAATTTGAACGGTGCTGTTGAATTAGATAGCTTCAATTTACAAAACTTGTTAAACTGGACAATTTAATCATTAACAGATGATCAATGATGAGTAAGAGAAATGTTTTTAAAAGAATATATATTTTGACTCCAAAGCTATGGTAGAATATTAGCTTTATTAAGGTAAGCAAGCTATCTGTATTGAGCAATCTTTGAGTTTTCCAGAACACTTTGTCAGCCTAAGGACTAGGGAAAACAACAAAGGGAGGGGTGCCGAGTGATAAAGCTGGACAAACTGGAAACGCCCTGGAGTCTGAACTTTGTGACAGTCTTCACTTTTCCTCTCTGCTTCACTAAGGATTTATGTAGAAGTGATTTGTGAAAACTAGCTGATTAGTCTGTGCTAGGATCATGCTTACCTCACGCAGCCCCAGGAAATACTGAGAAAGAGAAAATACAAGGCCTGCTTCCTCCACTACATATTTGTGGAGTGTACAATCATTGTTTCTTTCCTCTAGTAATCCTCATTGCAATCTGAAATCTGCTGGAAGCTCACACAGTAATTTGCAATCCCATTAAACCTATGAAACACCTCTTGGTTTCCTTCTTCAAACTGGTACAAAGTATGGTCATTTGTGCTGTCTAAAAAGTGTTCGAGAGAACTACAAAGCAGATCACTTTATGAAATTGTATTTGATCCAATTACCTGACTCTACCAACTGAGGCTTAGGTTCTAACTAATACTTGGAACCCCTAATTGAGGCTTTGGATTCCCTTCCACCTGGACTCTCACCAGCAGAGCATGGAAGGTGACTTTTAAGAAGACTGAGAATAATGGCATGCCAAACTTGAGCACTGTACGGCAATGTAGGAGTGGTGGTGTCTCAAATCTGGATTTGGGTCTTCATACAACTTGGTATGTTGCAAAGGAGCATGTCCACATCCTTGTTCTGCACACTCTGTGTTAAACACAAACAAATTAAAATGAAGAAACTTAAAATGAATAACATAATAAGTAACAAACCCTTAAAACCAGCTTTGAAAGTAAAGCTTATATAATGCTGTGTATTCTTGATTCTACTGTATGTCATGGTATCATGGAGTTTTAATGCCTGCTACTTTTGGAAAAAGAAGCATTATTGTAGGATGCTAAGATTTACTGTAGACTACTAAGAATTTCTTGGGTGAAGAGATTGGCTAAAAAAGAACTATCAAAGTGAATGAATACCAAGAAATCATAAAACAAATACAATACAGAAAATGAAAAGTACTGATTGTTATAGCTGATCATTCAAGTATACAGATGAAAGAAGTATATGAAGCAACCACTGCTTCTTCATCCCAGAATCTTGGGTCTAACCTGGTATTTATAGCACCTGTTGTTGTTGTTTAGTTGTTAAGTCATGTCCGACTCTTCGTGACCCCATGGATTAGAGCATGCCAGGCCCTCCTGTTGTTCACTGCCTCCCGGAGTTTGGTCAAAGTCATGTTGGTAGCTTCTATGACACTGTCTAACCATCTTGTCATCTGTCGTCCCCTTCTCCTCTTGCCTTTACTTTTTCCCAACATCAGGGTCTTTTCCAGGGAGATTTCTCTTCTCATGAGATGGCCAAAGGACTGGATCCTCAGCTTCAGGATCTGTCCTTCCAAGCACTCCAGGTTGATTTCCTTCAGAATTTATAGGTTTGTTCCCTTTGCACTCCAGGGCACTCTCAAGAACTTCCTCCAGCACCACAATTCAAAAGCATCAATTCTTCAGCAGTCAGCCTTCTTTATAGTCCAGCTCTCACTTCCATACATCGCTACTGGAAAAACCATAGCTTTGACTATGTGGACCTTTGTCGGCAAGGTGATGTCTCTGCTTTTAAAGATGCTGTCGAGGTTTGTCATCACTTTCCTCCCAAGAAGCAGGAGTCTTTTAATTTTGGGGCTGCTGTCCCCATCTGCAGAGATCATGGAGCCCAAGAAAGTAAAATCTATCACTGCCTCCATATCTTCCCCTTCTATTTGCCAGGAGATGATGGGACTAGTGGCCATGTATCATCGGGGTCATTTAAATTTTGCAATAATTCCTTACTTTTGACGGGAAATAATGACGTAGGCTTGTCAGTCATGTTCAAAGCTTCACTTTTATTAATCTCTGGCTTTTCAACAATTATCTCAACCGGGTTAAAACATGATATGTTGGGTAATAGGCCATAACTGGAACAGGCCAACTCTTGCTGAAAGTCCAGATAACTCATTGGGGTGCTGGGCCAAAGCATTCGCGGTTGGTGGGGCTCCATAAAGGAGTGCTCCTCACTTCACAGATTGTGCCGCAGCATGGATTCCTTGCCCAGTCTCCTTCCTTCGGTGCTTGGTTGAAGGTAGAGTCCAGTCTTATTACCTTTCTGCCTCGCCCTTCCCCCTCGGGAAGACAATGGCTGTCCATTCCTATGTCTCATATACTGTCTCTCCCTCTCTCTTTGGCTCCGGATTGGGTAATAATCCTATGACTTTCAGGTTCAGGAAATCTCTCAGGAGCCCTTGCGTCTTTTTGGACTCAGACTCCTGCTTGTCACGTTCCTCCTTCTCCAATCTGCCTCCAAAACTCCTCTATACCTGGACATTTATACCTTCCTACCAAACTGACATCCTTAGCTCCTCCCCTTTTCCTTTCTCCCCTTCTGCGACTAAGCAAACTTCTACCTTCCCTTTCATCTCTTCTACCCTTCTCGTCTCTTCTATTAAGATTTCTTTCTCCTTTGACGCCTCTGCTCTACAACATTCTCTTTCCTCCTTAGCCACTGCTACTGTCGAGGACGGCTTACTTTCTTTCAGCTCTCCTTCACACCATGATCTTTGTTTTTTTGATATTGAGCTTCAGACCATTTTTTGCATTTTCCTCTTTCACCCTCATTAAGAAGTTATCTAATTCCTCCTCACTTTCTGCCATCAGAGTGGAATCATCTGCGTATCTGAGGTTGTTGATATTTCTTCCGGCAATCTTAATTCTGGCTTGGGATTCCTCCAGTCCTGCTGTTTGCATGATATATTCTTCATAGAAGTTAAATGAGCAGGGGAACAATATACAGCCTTGTTGTACTCCTTTCCCAATTTTGAACCAATCAGTTGTTCCATATCCAGTTCTAACTGTTGCTTCCTATCCCACATATAGGTTTCTCAGGAGATAAAGTGGTCAGGCACTCCCATTTCTTTAAGAAACTGCCATAGTTTGCTGTGGTCCACACAGTCAAAAGCTTTTGCGTAGTCAATGAAGCAGAAGTAGATGTTTTTCTGGAACTCCCTGGCTTTCTCCAAAATCCAGTGCATGTTAGCAATTTGGTCTCTAGTTCCTCTGCCCCTTTGAAATCCAGCCTGTACTTCTGGGAGTTCTCAGTCCACATGCTGCTGAAGCCTACCTTGTAGGATAATTATAGTTCCTAGGAGAGGCCAATTTATTCAGTTTGTAATCTCCATTTTGAGATTAGGTCTAAATGAAAACACTATGGCTTCAACAGCTAGTCATGTTTCTGGTCTCTTTCTCCAGTCCCAGGTTGTTGTTTTTCCATCCAGCATACCAAAGAATTCTTGAAGAGTTCTGAATACAGAAACTCAAATATTTGCACACTGTTCTGACATTTGAATTGTTCCTAAAATATATATATTGGAAAACAGTAGACTTTTTTCTTACCGACCAACACAAGAGACTCTGCCCTTGTGCTTTCCTCTGGTCTGTGGAAACTCTATGCAGGGAACATTTTCTTTAATCTTAAACTCAGCTGTAACAAAGCCTCACGCAGAGAGATTGCAAGATATTTCACTACTTCTGGTGGGATGACCTATGCCTGCTGCTTTTGACTTCGCACTCTTTGCTGCTTCTACCCTCTCCCCTTGTTACTATTGTCCCTACTATTTCCCCTCCCTTCCTCCCTCCTTTCTTGACCCCAAATGCCTCATTTTGTGGGCTCCTCCCTCAGAGTGAGACATGATGAATGGGGTGATAAATAAATCACTTGTGCAATATTTTCCTTCATTCTAACTCATGCCATATAATCAGTTTTAACCCACTGGTACTTTTTTAAAAAAAATGCCAATATAATCTTAGGATTGTTATGTTATTGGGTAACACATGACTTTAACCCACTTGTTTACTGTCAGCGCTCAGTACTGCTGATTCTTAGACAAGTTAAGAAGAAAACCAATTACAGGAACAAAACACTCACAAGTTTGTATGCTATGGTTGCAAGAGACAGTAATACGTATATCTGTCAAGAGCTATTAGATATATTAAGATCTGTACCTGAAGAAGACCTTACAGGAAATAGTACCTGAATGCCCATTGTACATCTACATATGTGTATCTGCAGATTTCTCCTCCCTATTACTATATGTTGAGAACTTTGATTATAACGTGTATTCTCATAACATCAGCAAAGTAAGGTGATATTGGTTAGCAGAGATACGGTATTTATGACACTATGGCACTGAGAGAGTAAAACCAACTAGTCTATTTACATATATACATACGCAACACACAGCATAGGAAAAAGTGATCTGACTTACAGCAGATAAAGACGTTCATTTTACACATGACTTATGTACAGTTCTGTGACCAATCAGAAAATACATTCCTTCATTTTCTGTTACACAAGGTTTTGTCATGTATACAGCTGTACAACATTAAGTCTTAATCCTTGATATCCACACCTGACTACAATCAGTACAGTGACGTAGGTAAAATGAGCCATTTTAAATTTAACTATACAACATTAATATTTAATACATTTTCATATCAAAATCTCAATGCTATATCCATTCCACTCTTTGTGAACCACAAATCACTATTCATGTAGTCTTCTTCTCTTGGTTTGAAGTCAAATTGTGCAAAATTATACACATGTGTTGCTTACCTTAGAGTAAACTATGGATCTTTTTTTTTTAAAGACTGAACATTTTGTTTCCTGTCCAGAATCCCAATGGTGTTTATATAAGATTTGTGGGACTTGCCTGGCTAATTCCACTTTTGATGAGATACTGGGCAGATCTCAGTTGGAACCAGTTGTGTAACTGGACTCTTGGCCAAGATATGCCCTAACGACTTCACCAATTATCCATGGCAAACTACAAAAATGTTAACAGGATCCTGGCCAACATTAAAATACTTTAACATTTTGTTTGATCATACGTGCTTTTGTTTTTTTGGGTTTTTTGCTCATAAGGGACGTGGTGGCGCTGCAGGTTAAACCGCAGAAGCCTCTGTGCTGCAGGGTCAGAAGACCAGCAGTCGTAAGATCGAATCCATGCGACGGAGTGAGCTCATGTCACTTGTCCCAGCTCCTGCCAACCTAGCAGTTTGAAAGCTTGTAAATGTGAGTAAATAGGTACCACCTCAGTGGGAAGGTAACGGAGTTCGATGTGTAGTCGAGCTGGCCACATGACCATGGAAACTGTCTTTGGACAAATGCTGGCTCTATGGCTTGGAAACGAGAATGAGCACCACGCCCTAGAGTCAGACACAACTGGACTAAATGTCATGGGGAACCTTTACCTTTATGTGTGACCAGCACACCTCAGCTTGCCCAAGGCTATGCAGATACTTCAAATTTATACCTCAAGATCATTTTTTTTCTTGCATGGGAAATTAAAGCAATGGACCTATAGTTATTGCACTCTTTGGAATCTCCTTTCTTGGCGATTGGAATGTATGTTGAGCATTGCCAGTCTATGGGTCAATGTTTTGTTTTCAATATTTGTTGGCATATTCTTGTTAAGATTTTACCAGATTCAGACTCTGTGGCTTGAAACAGTTCTATTGGTAATTACTTCTACCATTGGTGATTTATTTCTTGCTATTATGGACATGACTAAATGACTAAACAACAACAAATTGCTTTCAGAGCAGCTTTTCACTTCACTTTCTAGAACTGGAGATTCTTTGTCATAGGATTCCTCTTCAAAGGAATCTGTCATCCTTTTATATCTTTTGTACTGGTCTTCAGTATAACGTTTCAATCTTCTCTTTATTTCATCCTGGTCAGATAGTGCACTTCCCTGTTGGTCAATCAGCATTCCTGATCTAAGATTAATTTTCCTTTTGATTTCTTAGATCTTCTTAAAGAGATCTCTTGTTTTGCCCCCTTTGTCCTACTATATTTCTTTGTACTGGTTATCGTAATTATCTTTGTCTCTACGTGACAGTCGCTGAAAAGCTGCATTCAGGATTCCAATCCTGTTTCTGTTACCTTTTACTTCTCACTTGTTCTTGGTTTAATTTGGCCTTGGTTCAAGTGAGCAGCTGGATGGGAGGCCCAGGTCTACATTTTATGAGATGCAATTTGGTGGTTCTGTGTAGTTAATTTGGTCAAATCACTGAGTATATGTGCAGATACCTCTGGCCATAGAAGGTGGGAAGTATTAGTCACTTTTATGGTAACCAATGATTACTGAGACTTGCAGGTCAGGACTATAAGATCCCTGGTAGTTGGATCGCAGTCAATTTGGGACTGATTCATTTCACCCATTCAGAATGTTGAAGTCTGGTAAAGAGTGAAATGGGAAGATCCCCCTACACTTTAAATGGTATCACCCAGGAAATGTGGGTCAGCTGTGTAACTTTCAGCTGAAGACCACAGTGGCTCAGCCATTATCTTTGGCAGGGTGAAAGTGTACTCTTTATTTTTTTTAGGATAAATGCACTTTCTTCCCTTGGTATATCCACTTGTACCTTAAGAAAGGGGTCCTAGTTCATTCAAATTGCTGGCATTTCATTTCTTTATTCCCATTCTCCAGTTTCAATGTGACAATGAGATCCTTATCAAATGTTTCTTACTGGCTAAAGAAAGCAAATTTGCCAGTTTCTTCCTTAATTGCACCAGCTGACAATTCATGATGTTTACATCCAACTATAAACACTTTTACTGCTTTAATTCATCATATAGAGGGGGAGGCAGTCTACAAAATAACCCTTCCTGTCTTTTAGAATATCGGCTTAAAGTCCCATTTACCTTATCAACAGATACATATGTTGGTCTATCCTAAGAGGAACTCTTTTGTTTCCATTTGGGAAATCCTGTATCTGAAATGAGCTATCCATGCCAAGGATCCCAATATCAATCCGTTTGACAAAACCTCACCTTTTCATTTAATTCAATATGTTCCACTGGTCTGACAAATATTTTCTACGTTTTTTGACTATAACATTGTGAAACAATAATTTGAATAATATGACCTTGACAACTTTGAGAAAGTTTTTAAAAAATCTGCTTAGAGTGGCGGAGAACAAAATACGGAGATTTGCCAGATAATATTTTGATGCTTGTATCTGATGCTTGTATAAGCAAAGATATCAGGGGTGCATTTATCCCTTTATCTGTTCAGACTGTATGCCAAACACATTATGCAGAAAGTCAGACTAGATTCAGATGAAGGAGGAATGAAAATTGGTGAAAGAAACAATAATGATTTAAGATATGCAGGTGACACTATCTTATTGGCAGAAAACAGCAATGAATTGAAATGACTTTCAGCAAAAGTGAAAGAAGAAAGTGCCAAAACAGGACTGCAGTTGAATGTTAAGACAAAAATCATGACTACAGAAAAACTACTGTACACAACTTTAAAGTTGACAATGAAGAAACTGAAACAGAGATTTTGTATACCTTCAGTGAGCCTCGTGGCACAGTGGTTAAACCGCTATACTGCAGCTAAAACTGTGCTCACGACCTGGGGTTCAATCCCAGGTAGCCGGCTCAAGGTTGACTCAGCTTTCTATCCTTCCGAGGTTGGTAAAATGAGTACCCAGCTCGCTGGGGGGGGGGGCAATGTGTAGCCTGCATAATTAACTTGTAAACCGCCCAGAGAGTGCTTGAAGCATTATGGGGCGGTATATAAGCAAGCACGCTTTTGCTTTTTATCAATCATCAATCCAAATGAAGGCTGCAGACAAGAAATTGGAAGAAGATTGAGACTAGGAAGGAAAGCAATGAAGGAATTAGAAAAGATCATCAACTGTAAATATGCATATCTAGAGACCACGACCAGGATCAGCCACACTACTGTACATACGATCATAATGTATGGATGTGAGAACTGGATAATTAAGAAAGCTGTTTTTATGTTTCCAATATCCGTGATAGCGGCAAATCTCCTTGTTGTAAATGTGATGTAATCAGTACAGTAGAGAATTTCCAAGGTCCTGAATTCTTTTGGGAAGTCTCACTATTTGCAATATGCTTTCATAGACTCATATAATACATTACAAGATTCAGCCCCTAAGAACAAGAATACTGTACTATATTCACAACATACAAACCTTCTCATTTAAGCCAAGATTGAATGGCTTCCTATATTTTATAACTTCTTTGAAATGATCCATGTCTTAAACAAATGCTGCTGATTATTCTGTATGCTTGCCAGCATAGCAGAGTTCAGAAAGGATCATCATGAATGTTCCATCCAGCATTCTCAGAGCAAAGAAGGCCAGGCAGTAATTGGCCACTATATGAACTAGAAATTTTGCACAACTCGGATAAAGGTAATAATCACCAAAGTTTGCTTCCTGGTCAATTATTAACAGAATTTCAGAAGGTGTATTTCATCATACTCACAATATCTTCCTTATAAGTGCATGAGAGAACAAAACCTGTTCAATAAGAAGAGATGAATTGTACCAAACTGCACTCATCTTCAGAGGACTGGAGTAGGAACTCTGTCCTTGCAACACAGCATGAACAGAGTTCCTATTCCAGTCCTCTGAAGATGCTGACCACAGAGACTGGCGAAACATCAGGAAGAACAACTTTCAGAACACAGCCAAAGAGCCCGAAAAACCCACAACAACCATTGATTTGGATTGTTTGAATTGATTCTTGGATAACTGATCTCTTAGACATGTACATCTGCTGCAGGGAAACCACAAACTAAACTGCAGTGAGCTGCTCTGAAAGCATCTGCAAGGGAATTCTGGAGAATTTACACATACAGTATGGCACACAACCCTTGTGCTTAACTGTTTATGGGCAGGTTTCAGCTTCTCAAAAAGGGCAACAGTTCACTTTGGAACCAAGTTGATTTGGATTGTTTCTCAAAGTGCAGAACTGGAATCTGAACTATATCTTACTTATACAATTTGCACAATGCTATCTGCATTATATTGGGCAACTGTGCTAGGATTGTTTTCTTTGGCCTTGTGACAATCTTGATAAACAAGCTTAGGCAGGGCTCCTTGCTGAAAAAGCTTCAGTTCATGCAACAGATACAGCATTCTCCGTTTTCCTATAAACTATGCTGATGCACAATGATTGTTACTTATAACACCATCTTATATGGAATCAGATCACAACACTAATTTAATATTGCTCGGTGATCAGAATCCAATTATATCAGGAACAACTGTACTTATGTTACATTTCTTTTTGACAAATAGGAATCTTTTCCTTATACAATTTCCACCACTTCTTTAGAAAGACGACATGGACATTTAACTTTTTTAAAAAATGTTACATATATTTTCTGCTTTGTTTCCTATAAGCTCAAGGTGGCATCCCTGCCACACCTCTTCCCAACTCTATTTTCATAAAAACCCAGTGATGTAGGTCATCTTGTGAATTTCACAGCTCAGTGGGGATTAGACCTTGCATCTCTCAAATCCCAGTCCAACATTTTAACTACTAACCTTCACTGGCTCTCTGGTTTCAAACATCAATCCTCCCTCTCTTGAAAACATTTTTAAAGAGGTTAGCCTCTGTTTATGTTAGGTGTGAACCAACAGAACAGAAACATTTAGAATGTGAATAAATAGATGTGTATGCGAAACAAAGACATTGCATGCTGTTTATCACTTATTTATTAACTCCAAACATTTAAACTGATCTACAAAGTATGCTACATTCACAAGGCAGTTTACAAAAGTATGTAACAGACAACAATTCAATGATGATTAACAGACAAACTAAATAATAGCACCTAAAAATAAATAACCAATCCAAACGTGATCTATACCTCCAGATTTTTAAAAAGTTACCAATATTGAGGCCTCTTTGGGAGGAAATTTCCAAAGGTGTGTATCCCTATTCCTGCTATCTGCCAGCCTAACGGCTCTCTTGATAGGCCAATAAATAGGATCCCTAACGCTGATGTTTGGTGCAGTCCTAAGTAGCTAAGATGCTAAATCAGCTGGCTTGGGCCTAGTTTAGCTCTGCCCTTTCCTCTTTCAATCTATTTGTTGTTGCCTGCCAATTGATCTCAAACAACAGAAGGGCAGTTGTGCTGGCATAAGGAGAATCTGCATTCCGAATCCACTACAGCTTGGATCACTTAACATAGGAGATAGTTTTCAGCCATTCTCAATGGGGGGCATATGACCCCCTAGGCAGAGGTCCCCAACCCCCAGTCCGAGGCCCAGTGCCGGTCCATGGCCTGAGCCAAACCGGGCCACAGAGACAGACCTCCCCCCACCCCCGCATGCACTCCCCCCGCACAGCCTGTTTGCACCTGCGTGTGCGCCTGCACCCACATGAGCACCCCACCCCTTCATACATGTGCATGAGTGCCCCTGAGCACTGCACAACCCTTTGCGCATGCACACAAGTACCCCCCACACGAGCATGCACTGCCCTTTGAACATGCACATGAGTGTGTGCACGCCCGCATGAGCACCTCTTCTCCTTTGCGCATGACCACTGGGGCAGTGCCTTCCCCAACTGGTCCACGGGGCTAAAAAGGTTGGGAATCGCTGCCCTATGGGGCCTTGACCCATTTGGAAGGGGGGCACAGACTGGAAATGATTCTTCACACATCACCTTATAAGGTTTATTTATTTATTTGATTTCTATCCTGTCCATCTAGACCAAAGGTCTACTCTGGGCGGTTTATAAATGTAAAAACAATAAAACCAATAAACATATACAGTGTTATAAATCCACGGTGGCGAAAGTATAAGAAATGAAGATATGGCAGGAGGGGAAGCCTATTTGTTATGCAGCTTGAACAATCCTGATTCGGCTTACATTATTGGCCTACATTTTTTTTCACATTATGTTTATGGCTGTTGCAAAAAAAAAGTTTGAGAATGGCTGGTTTAGGTAACTATTAAGGCTTCAAAGGGCTCAAATTACCTGTGAAGGATGCCAGGTCACCACAGAGACAATCCACTGACCACTTAGCGACACTACCCATGCTTTGCCTGGTGTGGTTTTTAAGCCCATAGGAACACATTAATGGTGTTTTAATGTGTTCCTATGGGCTTTTTTATTCCGTTTAGCGATGAAATCGCTTAGCAACATTTCCCCGGAACGGATTAACGTCGCTAAGCGAGGCACCACTGTACCAAGATCCAGGTCTATAGAGCCTGTGTCCTGAGCACACTCCTGTACTGCAGTGAGTCCTGGACCCTTTGTGCACGGCAGGAGAAGAAGCTGAACACGTTCCATATGTGTTGTCTCCGATGGATTTTTGGTATCACCTGGCAGGACAAAATTCCAAATAGAGTAGTCCTGGAATGAGCTGGAATTTTTAGCATATATACATTACTGAAACAGCGACGTTTGCGTTGGCTTGGGCATGTTGTGAGAATGGCTGATCGTTGGATTCCAAATGATCTCCTGTACGGAGAATTAGTGCAGAGAAATCGCCTCAGAGGAAGACCACAGCTGTGATACAAGGACATCTGCAAGCGGGATCTGAAGGCCTTAGGAATGGACCTGAACAGATGGGAAACCCTGCCTCCAGGCATTCAGCCTGGAGGCAGGCGGTACATCATGGCCTCTCCCAATTTGAAGAGACCCTTGTCCAGGAGGCTGAGGCATAGAGGCAGTCCTGGGAGCAGCAAAATCAGGGAGCTGGACAGGCGACACTGTATTTGTCTTCAGTGTGGAAGGGATTGTCACTTTTGAATTGGCCTCTTCAGCCACGCTAGATGCTGTTCCAAGTCCTCGATACAGAGCATGTTAGTCTCTTGAAACTGAAGGATGCCTAACTAATTTACAGAGCAGTCTGGTTCCAGGGCACGAGAGTTTACCATAACAGCAGGTTGAATTACATGTTGAAAGCAAGTGTTAAGCTGCTACCAGGAGATGCTTAACTGAGCCATTGTTCCGGCTGGTCCCAGTCCTCTAGTGGCTAGCCAATCAGCTGCAATCCTTCATGAAGCCAAGTAATTGGCAGCTTTTGCAAGAGCAACTCATGATCTCAGGGGGTGCCCCAGCACCATGAGGACATGGACAGCCTCAGCCTCTCAAGAAGAGATTCCCCAGTTCCAAGGACAAAGATAACACTCGCACACCAGTTCCAGACAGCTCTCCAATCACTTGGTCATTTTCTCTCTGTTGATTTCCAGTGCCTTTGAGATCTTTATCCCCATTTTTGCTGGTTCCTTCACACCAGCACCTTAATTTGGGTCTGGAAATGAAGAGGCAGCCAGTGTAACTGATGCAGAGTAGGGATAACATGATTTAACCACCTATCTTCCATGAGTATATGTGAAGCCCAATGACAAGTTTTGAACTTCATGGGCAATTTCATACAGATGTGCTTGCAGGTGTCTAACTTGGATGTACAGTGGGGTCTCTACTTAAGAACTTAATCCGTATTGGAAGGTGGTTCTCAAGTTGAAAAGTTCTTATGTTGAATATGCATTTCCCATACGAATGCATTGAAAACCATTTAATCAGTATCTGCTCTTTTCCGTCCATAGAAACTACAGTGGAACCTCTACTTAAGAACTTAATCCATTTTGGAATGGTGTTCTTAAGTTGAAACGTTCTTAAGTTGAAGCAAAATTTCCCATAGGAATGGACTGAAAACTAATTAATCCGTTCTGGCTGGTTTTTTATTATGTAGAGGTGCGTTCGTACATTGAAGCAGTAGTTCCCATAGGAACTAATGCAAAGCTGGTTAATACGTACTCTACCACTAGGGGGAGAATTTTTTTTTAACCTAAGATGACCTAAGGTTAAAAAAAGAGCAGGAAAGGTTTTTTTTCTTGTTCTTATCTTGGATTTCTGTTCTCAAGTAGAAGCAAAATTTAGCAAATGGAGCTGTTCTTAAGTTGGATTGTTCTTAAGTAGGGACGTTCTTAAGTAGAGACCCCACTGTAATCCAGGCATGAGTTAATATGGTTAGATCACATTTTCTCTGCTGCCAAATCTGCCTAAGCTTCTCGAAGGATGCTTGGTAACAGAAAACAAAATTGTTAAAGATTATCACATCCTCATCCCCCTGATGTTTCTTTTTTTTCAGGATGGAAAAAGAGAAAGGGCATGAGAGTAGGACAATTTTGGCCATGTCAGCCTTCAACAATGACCTCCACCAAATTCCCAGTGAGAGAATATGGCCTTTAAAGGGTAAAAAGGTTGCCAGTTCCTGGTTGAAAATTATGACATGTAGAAATGCATATGTAGCATTTGGAGGTCCTTATTTATTGACCCAACAAGGCCATCAGCATTTTAAAGGTTGCTGCAACTGCAAGACAAACAAGGCCAAAAAGGCTAAAAAGATTTAAAAGGTCACTACAATTAAAAGGAGGGGGGGAACCCACCACAATACTCATAACAAATCTGTAGATCCAAATCCGAGGTTTTCCAATACCAAATACACAGTAACCTAGCCACAACTTGAAAAGACAACAGATTTGAAATAAGGATCAAACAGTGGAAAACCAGCAATATAGATTGGAAAGCTGTGTTTTGCTATATCTGAGTGGGAAAAAAATCCTCAAGACAAACAGTGGAGCCATTTGGTGTGGAAGGATATACTTAGAAATCAACTCACCAATTAAGTCTATAATTATCTGCAAATGTACTGAAGGCTAAGCCCCACTGAACTCAGGCCTACTTCTGAGTATATACAAATAACATATGAGTGGAAGAGTTTAGGATTAGCAGAACATGGCTAATCAGTCACAACATTACTTAAATGTTAGTGAGGCAGATTCCAAAGTTATCTCTGTTAGTGGTTAAAAATGCAAAAAAAAAAAAAAAAAAAAAAAAAAACGTAGCTTGGACCTCCTCATATCTGAACTGACCAACCAAACTATGTCATGAACTTTTACTCATATCCAAATCCTGTGGAGTTGAATGAGACAATCCCTTGCTCTCTTTCCTTTCCTCACTTTCTCCAGGCATCACAGCAGTGAGGAGTGGGGTCCTGATTTTGCTGAGTAGACATCTTTGCCTGCTGTTGCTTTCTATGCACTGCAGGATAGAGGGCTGGTCATAGCATAGGATGTGTTTCATTTCTCATTTGGCCTGCATTTCTTCCTTTGAATGTCATAGTGATATGAATTGGCCCCAGCTAGCTCAAACCACCCTTGCCATACTCTTGTTTGTTTGCTCCCACCTGACAGGGAAGTCCAGTTTTCCCCACTCCATTGCCCAAAGCAATAGAATGCACAAGCAGGCAAAGCATTGAGGAAGCACTAAATAAAAGTGGCTGTTTTTATGTTTTTTCTTAACATTACATAGTGGCTCCAGTCTCCTATGCTGGGTGCCCAAAGGGCATTGCTTGCTGGCCTTACCTGACAGGAGGCACAGATGGGATACACAATTTGATGGAGGTTTAACGAGGATCCCACATTAAAAAAAATCATACGAAATCAGCATCCATTTGGGATTTCATGGATCCGCCTTTTACTTTCATCCAGACTTTGAGCATATAAAGAGTGGCCCTGGCTGCCAGATGGGCGGTAATAATAATAATAAACTGGCACATGCACTATGATACAAATCACTGTCCTCTTATTTAGGGGATATATGCGGACATTGTCAGTGGCGACCCTTTATCCGACTCATTCCCCGAAATTAGCACAGCGAAGGAACCGACCATCCTGGGAGCTTCCTAGAAGAAAAGCCTCTCTCCCTTTCCCAGTCTCTGCTGAAGGAGCAGCGAAAGCAATGGAAACAGATGTTCCTGTTTTCCTTCCTTCCGAATAGCAGCAGAAACGGTCACTCCGAGTTTAACTAAGCTACATACATTACGCCATCCGCCGCCAGGGAACGTAACCAAGGGGCTCTACATCCCCTCCCTCCCGCTTCCCCCCCCCCATACACTGCCACGTTCCAACTTATTCCTCCGCTGCTCGATGCAAGGCAAGCACAAGGGTGGAAGGCGTTCCCTCGCGCCCTCTCACCAATAAGATCGTCGAAGGCTTCATGCCTGCTTTGCGATTGGTGGGAGAGACATGCCACTCGAGTGTCGTCGCCTGAATGGGAGCCTAGCTGCCGGCTTGTCACCGTCGCCCTCGTGCCAGCCCCGCCCCCTGCTGCCGTGAACGCACCCAAACGTTTTCCTTCCCTCCCTCCCTCCCTTCGCATTGCTTGGTGGCCTTACCTGACAGGAGGTGACATGGCCCCGCGCAGGAGCCCCAAAAGCGGCAGCCCCGGCCCCGGTTCCCGGAGAGGTCAGTAAGGGCTGCCCACCTACCTGGGCCTGCATCACTCTTACCCTAGTCGGGGCTTATGGGTAATGGTGGGAAAGATGCCTTGCCCGCCTTTCTGTCCTTCAGGGCTGGGACCCAACCTGACGGGAGGGCCCCCCTCAATGGTCTCGGGTGGGTCGGCGGGTGAGGTGAGGGAGGTGCCCCCTCCCCCTCCCCCGTCTTTCGAAGTTGGCACCCTGAAGGTCCAGCTCTTCCTCCCCATCCCGGGGAACGTGCTTGCCCTCTCCCCAAAACCCGCCACCCTCTTGGAAGCCCCTCGCTTGGATGTGGCTTCCTCTGGCTGTGCTCACCGAATGAGGAGGTGGGGGGGCGGGCGGCAGCACAGAGCTGTGCAAGGAATTAAAATGGAAGGCAGGGCTCCAGCAAAACCTCGCGGCCTCTCTCTCTCTTGCTCCCCCTAATCCCTTCAACTCTGACCTCCTCCCTGCCTGAACCCATAACGCGCGCGCGCGCGCAGTGCCTTGCTGCGCTTCTTTTTTTACAAAAAATGCTTTGTGCACAAGTCACACCTCTGTACTGGGAGAGGGGAGAGAGGCTGTAACTTTGGAAGTCAAACTTGTGAACTGTAACGGGTCTGTCATATAAATGTGTATGTGCTTGTAAATCCAGTTTACACTTACACAATGTAAACTGTGTAATGTTCACACTTTGCCAGGAGTAAATCCTGGGAAATTTGCTTGAGTTTATCTCTGAGGATCTATGCGCTAGAGCAGGCTAGAACACATCATTTTTCATCATTTGAAGATTACTCTTGTGTTGCAAATGAATTGATGCAGATCACGTGTTGAGTAACAGTGTTGTACAGGCATGTGAAAGTTCTCCCAGAATCACTACATATCCCCCTCCCTGGCCTTTTTTGTTTAGTAGCTTTTGACAAAGCCCACCAGTCACAAGGCTGTTCAGTTTGCAGTCCAGCTGTGGTCATTTTGGGACATCTGAGAGCAAACTAATGCTGCTTTCCGAAGGAATTCTCACACTCTAAGGGTAAACATAAAGTTTTTATGTTTTTCTTAACATTACATAGTGGCTGCAGTCCCCTATGCTGGGTGCCCAAAGGGGTGAACAAAAGAGGAACTGCCCACAGACCTTTCTTGCTTGGTGTGAAGGGAAAGACCAAGAGCTTCGAGTCTTTCAGATAGTGCCGACTCTCTTAAAAACATCCAAGCTGACTCAGACCAGCCCTCCTTCTACCCCTGGTCTTACAAGGGATCAAGGGACAGATACGTGTGATTTAGCTGAGGAGAGCAAGCAAGGGAAAGGGGTTTCTTGTGCAGTAGACACCAGAGAGTTGGAAGAAGAACTGAAAGGGTTAAAGTTAACCACCCCTTATAAGGAAGATTTGGTGGGAAGGAAGAAGGAGGATCCAGGGGAGGATGAAGGGGGGCTAGGGGAGATAAAAGTGGGAAGGGAGAGTATCCCAGGGGGAGGGTTGGGAGATGGTGTGGATGGAAAATCCATGGACGGGAAGCTGTGAGCAGTTGCGTGTACCAAAAGAGGAGGCCGAGAGTCGTCGGAAGAGGGGACTGCCACAAAGGCCCTCTTAGTGGGGTGAAACTGAGGCTCGAGCCTGGTGCAAGAAGCTCCATGAGGAGAAGGAGGCTCGGGTGAGGGAGAACGAGGCCCGCCAAGCATGGCATATAGAGCTGCTGAGGAAGATGGGGTGTCACCTGGTCCCTGGGGTGCCTTGCCTCAAGAAGGGGACCCCTCCTGGGGATGGATGGTGGACGAAGAAACCCTCCCACTGTTAAGTCCACATGACCCCAACCTAGAGGAGGAGGTACCGGGACAGGTCCCTGTTGGACCGTGGAATGTTACTCCTGTTAATCTGTTGAACGACAGTTTATGGATGCCCTTGTGTGAACCTTTGCTACCGCAAGAGACTAAAACTAAGACTAAAGTTAATATCGAAGTTCCTTTTACTGAGTTAAATAAAGACAAAGTGTTGTTGGACAAAGGTGTCTCGACTCCTTCCTGGGATGAACGGGAAGCCCTTGTGACTGAACCCTCACACTTGGATTCTTTTTATGAACATGGCCATGCTTCCTCATGCAAGGAGCTGATCCTCTACTTGAAGGTGTCTTCTCTTTGAAGAACCATCTAGATCTAATGATAAAGTGTTTTGTTTAGAGATGTAAAATCACTACTAATGGTACTTCCAGAGTCACAAGTATGTTATGTTGGCAGTAGAGATGAGAAGGCCTGGAAAAAAAACCCCAAAATGGGGGGGAGGAACAGTCTTTTCCCTTGTTTTTCCAACGCCATTTTATATGGCTTCAAAATTTCAATACATTTTACATCTCTAGGAGGACCTTATCTAAAAATCATGAGGATCCGTGCCTCAGATCCATGTTTTTGCACCACTGCAAACCCATGAATTCACTGACGTAATCTGTGGACAAATATGGAATCTCTAATTCCATGATGATTTGGCACAGATCCCACAGGCTGTATCTTAAATATTACAGATCCTTTGCTTCATAAGGTTGTGATTTGGTGTTGCAAATACATGGCTGTGGGGTGCAGGCATATATGGGACCTACAATTTTATAGTGGTTTGTGGTAAGTACCACTTAGAAACAATGGCTTGGATCACTGTTTTTGTGCTTCTGGAAAACCATGCATTGATGGATCAATGATTACTGAGGACACAAATTGACCCTATGTTTCAACAGTGGTTTGGGGTTTGGAGCAGATCCTTCATAAAAATCATGTGGATTTATGAGAATCTGTGCCTTTTTGCACTACAGCAAAGCGATGTGTTGGATTTATTATTTCTGTGGCGTAGTCTGTTGGCACAGATGGGATCCCTGATTTGATAGTGGTTTCAGGAGGACCCCGTTATAAAAACCATATGCAACTATGAGGATACACACCTCAGATTCATGTTTTTTGAGCCACTGGCCAATGGACCCATGATTTCCCTGTGAACGTTGTAGGCACAGATGGGATCCACGAGTTGATGGAGGTTTAACGAGGATCCCACATAAAAAAAAAAAATCATACGAAATCAGCATCCATTTGGGATTTCATGGATCCGCCTTTTACTTTCATCCAGACTTTGAGCATATAAAGAGTGGCCCTGGCTGCCAGATGGGCGGTAATAATAATAATAAACTGGCACATGCACTATGATACAAATCACTGTCCTCTTATTTAGGGGATATATGCTGACATTGTCAGTGGCGACCCTTTATCCGACTCATTCCCCGAAATTAGCACAGCGAAGGAACCGACCATCCTGGGAGCTTCCTAGAAGAAAAGCCTCCCTCCCTTTTCCAGTCTCTGTTGAAGGAGCAGCGAAAGCAATGGAAACAGATGTTCCGGTTTTCCTTCCTTCCGAAAAGCAGCAGAAACGGTCACTCCGAGTTTAACTAAGTTACATACATTACGCCATCCGCTGCCAGGGAACGTAACCCAAGGGGCTCTACATCCCCTCCCTCCCGCTTCCCCCCCCATACACTGCCACGTTCCAACTTATTCCTCCCCTGCTCGATGCAAGGCAAGCACAAGGGTGGAAGGCGTTCCCTCGCGCCCTCTCACCAATAAGATCGTCGAAGGCTTCATGCCTGCTTTGCGATTGGTGGGAGAGACATGCCACTCGAGTGTCGTCGCCTGAATGGGAGCCTAGCTGCCGGCTTGTCACCGTCGCCCTCGTGCCAGCCCCGCCCCCTGCTGCCGTGAACGCACCCAAACGTTTTCCCTCCCTCCCTCCCTCCCTTCGCATTGCTTGGTGGCCTTACCTGACAGGAGGTGACATGGCCCCGCGCAGGAGCCCCAAAAGCGGCAGCCCCGGCCCCGGTTCCCGGAGAGGTCAGTAAGGGCTGCCCACCTACCTGGGCCTGCATCACTCTTACCCTAGTCGGGGCTTATGGGTAATGGTGGGAAAGATGCCTTGCCCGCCTTTCTGTCCTTCAGGGCTGGGACCCAACCTGACGGGAGGGCCCCCCTCAATGGTCTCGGGTGGGTCGGCGGGTGAGGTGAGGGAGGTGCCCCCTCCCCCTCCCCCGTCTTTCGAAGTTGGCACCCTGAAGGTCCAGCTCTTCCTCCCCATCCCGGGGAACGTGCTTGCCCTCTCCCCAAAACCCGCCACCCTCTTGGAAGCCCCTCGCTTGGATGTGGCTTCCTCTGGCTGTGCTCACCGAATGAGGAGGTGGGGGGGCGGGCGGCAGCACAGAGCTGTGCAAGGAATTAAAATGGAAGGCAGGGCTCCAGCAAAACCTCGCGGCCTCTCTCTCTCTTGCTCCCCCTAATCCCTTCAACTCTGACCTCCTCCCTGCCTGAACCCATAACGCGCGCGCGCGCGCAGTGCCTTGCTGCGCTTCTTTTTTTACAAAAAATGCTTTGTGCACAAGTCACACCTCTGTACTGGGAGAGGGGAGAGAGGCTGTAACTTTGGAAGTCAAACTTGTGAACTGTAACGGGTCTGTCATATAAATGTGTATGTGCTTGTAAATCCAGTTTACACTTACACAATGTAAACTGTGTAATGTTCACACTTTGCCAGGAGTAAATCCTGGGAAATTTGCTTGAGTTTATCTCTGAGGATCTATGCGCTAGAGCAGGCTAGAACACATCATTTTTCATCATTTGCGGATTACTCCTGTGTTGCAAATGAATTGATGCAGATCACGTGTTGAGTAACAGTGTTGTACAGGCATGTGAAAGTTCTCCCAGAATCACTACATATCCCCCTCCCTGGCCTTTTTTGTTTAGTAGCTTTTGACAAAGCCCACCAGTCACAAGGCTGTTCAGTTTGCAGTCCAGCTGTGGTCATTTTGGGACATCTGAGAGCAAACATGCTGCTTTCCGAAGGAATTCTCACACTCTAAGGGTAAATGCTTATTTTGTGCAAAGTGGGAATAGTCTAATATATTTTGAGGACAACAGGAAGAGATTACAGTACAGTACCTGTAAGAAACGTTAAGTTTAGGGCTTAAGAAAATAAATCAGGTTCATACTTTTTTCTGTGAAGGTCATGAAAAAAAAGTTTTTATGTTTTTCTTAACATTACATAGTGGCTGCAGTCCCCTATGCTGGGTGCCCAAAGGGGTGAACAAAAGAGGAACTGCCCACAGACCTTTCTTGCTTGGTGTGAAGGGAAAGACCAAGAGCTTCTAGTCTTTCAGATAGTGCCGACTCTCTTAAAAACATCCAAGCTGACTCAGACCAGCCCTCCTACCCCTGGTCTTACAAGGGATCAAGGGACAGATACGTGTGATTTAGTCGAGGAGAGCAAACAAGGGAAAGGGGTTTCTTGTGCAGTAGACACCAGAGAGTTGGAAGAAGAACTGAAAGGGTTAAAGTTAACCACCCCTTATAAGGAAGATTTGGTGGGAAGGAAGAAGGAGGATCCAGGGGAGGATGAAGGGGGGCTAGGGGAGATAAAAGTGGGAAGGGAGAGTATCCCAGGGGGAGGGTTGGGAGATGGTGTGGATGGAAAATCCATGGACGGGAAGCTGTGAGCAGTTGCGTGTACCAAAAGAGGAGGCCGAGAGTCGTCGGAAGATTAAGAAGTGTGCTAACTTGCAGGAAAACTAGGCTTTTTTTTGCAATGCTGGCCTTGTTGTTGTTGTTGTTGTTGTTGTTGTTGTTGTTTTTGCATTAAAGCATTAAAGCATGTTTTACGATTACTATTTTCATACAGCCACTGTAACTTATTTTAATGAAAACTGGATCTTTTCGATATTGCTATTATATAAGCATTTTAGGTAGATGAATTAAAAGTGTTCCTGTTTATTCTGATATGTGTGTTTTGGGTGCTATGGGTTATCACAGCTTTGCTTTTTGTTAAGGCATCCTGTGCTAAATATGTACAATATTTATTTTGATGTGGAAGGATACCAAGCACAATTTTAATTATTATTTCTTTGTTCATAAGTATTTATAAACTGTACAGATTGGAAAATTACAAAGGTGAGTACTATAATAATAAAATATATCAGTTGATAATTTATGCTTGCGTAAGTGACACTGTGTACATCATAGCAGCAAATTGCCACTTTTTTCCTTTTTTATGTAAGGATGCCACAGTACAATTAATAAATGCAGCAGATAATTTGTGTCTAGTAATGGGCAACATCAAGAGGCTTTGAGGCAGCTAACATCAAATCTTCCATTTTGAGGGGCATAGAATACAATAACATAGATACTAGATAATTGATTCTGTCAACAAGGGTTGTTTCTCAGGTGAAAAGGTTTATGTTGGTTTCTATTATAATATGTGCCATGTTTTTCTAATGCGTGTGTTAAGAGATGTTGTACTGTCTGAAAACTGTCTCACTGAACAGCAATTGCGAGGTTGTCCGCATTGATAAAACTTTCAGTGCTTTGAGAAGGTGGTTGATCATTGGTGTATATGTTAAACAAAATAGGAGCCACTTTACTGCTCTAGGGTAGACCACTAAATTGCCACTGAATAACAGGGTACAGGTTATGTTCCTAGGAATTGTGTGGTAAAGTGGCAGTTGGGTTCTGACCATAATATGCACAAATATACAATGCAGTGTATAAGGTACAAAAATACACAAAGCATATATTAATATGCAATCGTTTGTACTATGTAGGGAAAGCCTGCATCAATTACTGTTTTCTACATGGATCTAAAACAAGTTTCAATGCATGTCAAATTTAGGAAGTACATTCACTTAGTAGATGCTGCAGTGCTAAAGTTCATGCTTTGAATGACTTCAAAGAAGATCTGAGGAGCATGTGGCACAACCAGGATGACATTACTTATTAAGTTTCCATGTTAAAATGTATTTACAACCTGTCTCCACCACATTGCAGTGAATTCTGCCTAGGTTTAAACATTGTAAACATAGTTTGTATTATGGAATGAAGTCATGAATATTAATGCATACATTTTGCAATTAATTAATAGTTTTCTGTCACAAACCAATTGTTAAAATGGTTACTTGGATAATTCCTTTGTTTTTCAGTAGACTTATGAGGAGCTAATAATATCAGCTTCAGATAGTGTACTTAGCTATGACTGTTTTTTGTTTTTGGAGTTTTTTGTTTATTCTTTTTGTCTGTTTTCCTGCTGGATAGAGAAATAAATCCCAGAGTGCAGTTTTTATATCAGCAAAGGATTCTAGAAATGATAAAACCATGGAAAAGCAACTTTTTTTAAACGTGGATTATATGGTTGGGAACAAATATTGGGAAAATTGAAATAAATTGAATACTTATTTTGATATCAAGCCCTTTTTACCACTTTACCAACTTTAAATATTTCATTCCTTACTTTATATATGAAATTGTACTGGTTGGCTTATTTATCAGATGTAAAAATATAGGCTAAAAGTATTACAGTCAGTGTAAAACTTAGTGACAAATTACCACAAATTAAGAAGTCAGTGTAGGAATTAATTGTTGAGCACTAGAGTCTCAGCATGCAACAGCAAATGCCTGCTTTGATTTCTTAATTTGGGGCAGTTTGTTGCTGAGATTATGCTAATTATGATAGTTTATATTTAAAAACACCTATGCTTTGGAATCAACCGTGAATATCTGTTTATCTTCCTCTCATGAATATGGCAGCATGTACTAGGTGCAAAAATACATCTTGATTTTAGTGATAAACAGTATATCACAGAAGTGAGTACGCCCCCTCACATTTCATAAGTATTTTAGTCAATCTTTTCATGTGATAACACTGTCTGATGGCAATTTTTATATATTTTTTTTGTATTTTAATTGTTTTGAATTTTTATTGCATTTTAAATTTTGTAAGCCGCCCAGAGACCTTTGGGTAGTGTGAGCGGCATATAAATTAAATAAATAAATAAATAAGAAATGACACTTGGCTACAATGTAAAGCAGTGAGTATATAGCTTGTACAACAGTGCTGCACCTCACAATAACGCAACACAAAGCCATTAATGTCTAAACTGCTGGTAATATAAGTGAGTACACCCTTAAATTACAATGTTCAAATTGGGCACAAACTGTCAATATTTTGTGTGGCCATCATTATTTTCCAGCACTGCCTTAAACCTCTTGGGCATAGAGTTCACCAGAGCTTCACAGATTGCCACTTGAGTCCTCTTCCACGCCTCCATGACAACATCACAGAGCTGGTGGATGTTAGAGACCTTGTGCACCTCCACCTTCCGTTTCAGGATGCCCCACAGATGCTCAAGACGGTTTAGGTCTGGAGGCAGGCTTGGCCATCACTTTTACTCTCAGCTTCTTTAGCAAGGCAGTGGTCATTTTGGAGGTGTGTTTGGGGTTGTTACCATCGTGGAATACTGCTCTGTGGCGCAGTCTCCAAAGGGAGGAGATCAAGCTCTGCTTCAGTATGTCACAGTACATGTTGGCATTCATGGTTCCCTCAATGAACTGTAGCTCCTCAGTGCCGGCAGCACTCATGCAGCCCCAGACCATGACACTCCCACCACCATGCTTGACTGTAGGCATGACACACTTGTCTTTGTACTCCTCACCTGGTTGCCACCACACACACTTGACACCATCTGAACCAAATAAATTTATCTTGGTCTCACTGGACCACAGGACATGGTTCCAGAAATCCATGTCCTTAGCTTGTCTGAAGCAAACCGTATGAGGGCTTTCTTGTGCATCTTTAAAAAAGGCTTCCTCCTGGGACGACAGTCCTGGAGACCAATTTGATGCAGTGTGTTGCATATGGTCTCCAAAATATTTCTTTTCCTCCACCAGTGGAAACATTAAAATATGTCTTTGGAGGAAAATAGCATTTTCCCTGATCTCTTCATATTTTTCTAAAATTCAATTTCTCCAGCTAATATGTTGAACAAAATATTTGCTACAGATCTTGTGATGTATAGCTTTGTGAAGTTGTAATAATGAGAATTGGTTTTTCACCTAATGGAACAAAGATGGCTTAGTATTAGAAATATTTTCTGAAATTGCAGCCTCATTTTTCTAGCATTGTTTAGAAAAATCTGAATTTTTCCCAGCCATGTTCCTCTGAACAAGTGAAGCGGAAGCTGATATTGAAGAGGAACACTCTAGATTTAGAAAAAGTTTAATGTGAAAGCATCAGGTTTCATAAGAATGTACAAAGTAATTTCTGTTGATTGTCCAGCAAGATTTGTATCCCTGGCCTTGCCAGTCAGGTATTTTTATCCATCTGTTTGATTAATCCAGCATCTCTCTGGAAAGTGTTTACGTGTCAACTGCTTGTGGAAAGACAGGGAGGTAAGACCAGATGGTTTACATATGCTGCTCATGTCTGAAGCAGCCCCCTCCCCTACTTGCTCTTTAATAGCATTTTAGTGGAAGGCCCCACTAAATATAGTTTGCATTGGGATATACAGTAATGTTAGAATAAATGAGACTTCATCCGTGTGTTGAGAATAAGAATATTCAGTTACTTTAAGTGAAAGTAGCAGGTAAGCTGCAAGATTTAACTTTCTTTCCCTATTTTTTGCAAAGTAAGGTAAAGTTTCCCCTTGACATTTAGTCCAGTCGTGTCCGACTCTAGGAAGCAGTTCTCATCCTCGTTTCCAATCTGTAGAGCCAGCATTTGTCCGTAGATAGTTTTCGTGGTCACGTGGCCAGCGCGACTAGACACGGAATGCCGTTACCTTCCCACTGTGGTGGTACCTATTTATTTACTTGCATTTTTACATGATTTTGAACTGCTAGGTTGGCAGGAGCTGGGACAAGCAACGGAAGCTCACTCCGTCGCATGGATTCAATCTTACGACTGCTGGTCTTCCAACCTTGCAGCACAGAGGCTTCTGCGATTGGTTTAACCTGTAGTGCTGCCACATCCCATTTTTTGCAAAGTAGCCAACCATAATGGTACTGTTTCATTCCTTTTGACGAAGTATTCATTCTCATCTTTAAGGAACCAATTCTTAACAACAATGTGTTTTCTCAGAGGTTAGTTCCAAAGGATTCAGTACCATTTCAGTACCATAAAAATATTGTAAATAAATAAATAAAAAAATGAATAAATTTGGACACAGGCAAATTTGCTGAAAGTGGCATCCTTGTTAAATAAATATTTACTTCAGATCAAGTTTCACTGAGTTCAGTTGGACCTCCTTTTTAGTAAATGTGTACAGTATACATTTGGTAGCTGTAACATCAGGTTGGGCAACTTCTGACAGTACTTGGATCTTAGAGAATTGCTTAGTAAGCCTGATGGTTAGTGGTTAAACTTTAGTACTGTTGTCGAGCCTGATGGGTTCAGGTAATCAGCTGAAAGAATAATAAGCTTCATTTTTAAGCTTGTAGTGAGGAAGGAAATTGTGTGATGGTGCTATTTTTGCTCTAGACTCTGGTGTTTTTGATAGTGAAAATGCAGATTTAATGCTTCGGACCTATATTTTTAAATACACGTGTAAGAGAAAAGAATTAGAATGTCAGACATTTAATTGAAAATAAATATATATTTAATGTAAATATTTATATCTCATTTTGCTCAACATATCCAAGGTGGCCTGCTTCAATTGAAATAATACCAAAAATCTGTTGAACAGTTTGACAGCAACAATCAATAATGCAACCATAAAACTTTCCAAATGTGAGAATACGGTTGTACCTTTATTGAACCTAAAATATCAAACAAATGGCAAGCTTTTGTGGACAAAATCTCAGTTCATCTCTTTATGGATAGTGCAGAAAAATTGTAGTTAAGAATCACAAAAATTCATGGCAGATGTCTATGCTGAGTGTGCTTGTATGAAGTGAGTTCAGACTTCATTTGTAAAGTCAACTAGAGTGTGTGGTCTCAAACACTATTCCTTGTAAGCATGGTTGGAATTTTCCGTCCCAAACTCCAAACAAAGGATTTGCTAATTACTTTGTGACTTCCCCATATATAATGGGATGCTTCTGCTGTCTTTTTTCCCAAAGGTTTTCCCCCTAAGAGAGGTTTCTCCTAGCAGAATGGAGAGAGGTGCTTTCCCCCCAATTCTCCCTTCTGCACCCCTTCCCTGGTGCTATCTTTCATGCTGCTCTGAAATGTTCCCTAATAATTTGGAAAATACTTTTTGGAGAGGGGCTACAGAGGGAAGGGGAATTTAGTAGAAATAGTCTCACTTCCCTTCCTGCTGATGGAAATCTGTGGTGGATTGAAGAGATTTGGAAACAGATTATATTAAAAAGTGTGTTCTTGGAAGTGTGTTTCATGGAGTTGACCAAGATATAATATGACCCATAGTTAACAAATATATGTTTTAAATAAACATTAAATGAATGCTAGGATACAGCCCAGAATAACTGAGTATTGCATATGACTTGGTAAGGAAACATCATTATACTGGAATTAAGCCATGAATGGTATATTGTAAAAATTACTAGGATACTGAATTTTTGTCATAATTTCTTGCACTATTTTTGTTTCCCCAGAATTTTACACACTGTGTGAACCCCCTTTGACCTCTACAGGATTAGTAGGGACTATAGATGGGGCTATTTGTATGCGGGGGCCAGACTTATGATTCTGCCGCTGCCATGAGTTCCGCAGTGCCTTCCTATCGCTCCGTTGCTCGCGATGGATTAGCCAGTCCTGGCAGAAGGTGGGATGACAGGCTGCAGAGTGGCTAATCTATCGCGAGCAACGGAGCATATACGAATAACCACATTTCAAGTAGGGACCTCTTCTCCCATTCTGTGTTCCGTAACAGACAATGGAGTATGAACCAATGAAACAGGTTTTATTAAACTTGTAGAAACATTCTTTATAACTTTAATACATGATTGACCTGAAGCTAATCAACTCATACATATCATCTGCTCAGTTCATCTAACTCATTAGCCTTAAGTCCAGTTCTCTTGTCCCATGTTAACTGGAATGAACCTTCTTGGATAGAAGTTGCTGTAGCCCAGGTGCTTCAAGCAACAGAGATAATTTAAAAAATCATATCAACCCCAAACTCAATAATTTGGGATACCATTCAGTTGGGATTTTGAAGTCTTCCCCTGATCTTGTCATCACAATTCTTCTTTAGGGGAAAACAGTCCTCCTGATTCTCTCTTGAGCCAAATGATGTAATTCCTGTCACTCTCCCCCCCCCCCCAGTATGAAGGCCAGTTGGGGGTTGAAGTGCTTCCCTACCTTGTCTTAAGGAATCTTAAGCTGCATGAGCAGGGCTGAAAATTAGAGGGTGTATTGGTGTCATCCAATATTCCTTCATGTCTTCCTCCACAACCTCCTGGACTCCCCAACCTCTATGAAATCTCCTCCTCCATCAAGGTCTCTTTCTCACGTACTGGGGAGCTATGGGTCATTCCCAGGGAGTTGTGAAATAACAGCCTGCTGACAGGGGCCTCTGTGACTGTCCCCTTCCTTACAAATTGTTATCTTCTCCCTTCCTGCTTCATACTGTCACTTTACTTTTACTCAGATACAGTCAACCCTCGACTTACAAACGGCCCTAGTTACAAACATTTCGACTTACAAACTGCTCTGATAGAAAAATATTGACTTGCAAACTTAGCTTCGAGTTATGAACCGAAAAAAAATGTGCGGGAGGTGGGGAAAGCGCAAAATTTGAACTTTCAGTTAGCCGTTGGCCAGTGAAGAGGGTGCCTGTCTGCTTCCTCGCTCTTCCCAGTGTTTTGAAAGTGGATTTGGAGACAGTCTTCAGACTGCCTATTACTGCCTGCTATTGCCTGGTCCGTACAGTGCTGTAAGGGCTGTATTTTTATTTTATTTTTTTGCTTTTTTAAAATTTTTGATTTTTGGATTTTTAAAAGGTGTTCCCTCCCTCCTTTGCTGCCTCCTTTCCCCCCAAAAGGTGCTTGTATTGGCTTGTCTTGATTGAAAAGATGCTTTTCAAGGTGATCTGTTGTCTGAAAGGTACTTGGTTTTTCCCAGAAGGTCCTTGTCTTGGCTGAAAAGGTGCTTTTCAAGGTGTTCTGTTGAAAAGGTGTCTGTTCCCTCCTTCCCTCCCTCTTTTCTTTCCTTTTTTTTAACTTAAGTCACCTTAGGTTAAAAGGAAAAAAAATCTGCCATTAATGGTAGGAACGGATTAACCGGCTTTGCATTAGTTCCTATGGGAACTAATGATTCAAGTTACATTTTGTCCCAATTTTAAATTTTCTCTCTCCAAAATTTATGACACATAAGTTCACTCTCACCACCTCGTTACAGTCCTCTCCAAGAGTCCAAAACTGTTGAAAGTCCAAAACTGTAGTCGTGAAGGAGTGGTAGTGCTCTTACAGGAAATGTCCTCTCCTCCTGTGCGGCTGGAGACACGGCAAAGTCCACCTCCCTCTGCACCTTCACAATGCTCACGACTTGCAGACAGCAGGGATCCCTCACCAACCTGCAGCCTCTCTCTCAGGAACGACCTATGATGAAGGACCTTGCAGTCATCCACCTGGCTTGGCGCGACCCCTGACTCGACTCCGGACCTTTCCACGATGGCGACGCCTCTTTGGCACTCGAGCCCCCTCTGGACGTGATCTACCACCGGCGCGGTCTTCCATCTCTCCTTCTGCCATGTCATTCTGGCTGCTCTACAGAGTTTCACCTCTGGAGCTGCCAACATGATGCTCTTGATTAAACCCTTTAAGCAGGACACATCCAGAGCTAGCCTATTTCTCAGTTCCCTTGCTCTCAGCACCACTGGCTGGGTTAGGCTGGGTTTCACCCTATTTATCCTATGATAGGTCACCCCTCTGCCTTCCCAATATGGCCATGCATGTTTTCGCAGGGTCTTTTGCCTCGTCTTGTTTTGGACAAACCTTGCTTTCCAGCCCCAAATTTTGGCTAGATAGGTCTGACCTCTATCATGTGTAACCACATGTGGGCGTGCATCCTCGGTGTCAAACGTATGCACTACACCACTGGCTACTTTAGGCTTGTTGGAAAAATTATGCTTGACCCTCTGAAGCACATCTCTAGCTCCTTTTTGGTTTTCTGGGGAAATTGAGGCATTGACTTGGTCCTCCTCTGAGGGGTATTTGAGTTCACACCTCCCTTCCTCACAAGGTAACTCGAGTCTTTCCTTGTCTGCCCCTTCCAATTCTAGCAAGACAAGGTCTCCTTTCTCATGGAAGGGCTCGATTACTTTCCCCTGGTCTCCTGTCTGACTTGAACATGTTGCACCATCAGTTATGTTCAGACTGATTTCGCTTCCCCTCATGCTATCTCTGGTCAATGGCTCAACTATGCCAAATTCAACACTATGGTCTGGGTTCAACATGGCAGGTAAAGGACACAGCTTGGCATCAGATTTGCCACTGTAATCCCCTTGACCCTGACCTCCTTTACACCTCTGACCAAATTCTTTTACCTGCTCCTCCACTTCAAGGCAGTAAAAGTTTTGTCCTAATTTCTGGTCAATATTTGTCATGTCCATATGAGCTACAATGCTACCAGCATGCCCCTGCTCCTCTGTACCCACTTGATCTTTGAGAGGAACAATCATTTGCTTGAGGTGAGTCTCCCCTCCCCCACTGGGATTCACACAGGCCTCACTGTCCAAAAGGTCTTCTTCTGGGAAGAACCTTCCAGGACTCTCAGGGTTTAACTGCCTTTCACCATTAGGCTTAAAACACTGATACAACTTGGAATCCGTACCTTGTTCCCTTTTGAAAGTGTTTTCTAGTGGGCTCTCAATTGGTACTGATTCAGCTGTAGGGTCCTCTCCCCTCATCAGCTCTGTTTGCAATTCAACCTTTTCCTCAGCTTTGCCTATTTCTTCCTGCTGGGCGCAAGTCTGTACTTAAACACTTTTGACATGCTCAGTGAGATCATTCCCAATTAAACAAGGCGAAGGCAGTCCCTCCTGACCCTCGGCCCTAGCTGCATTTGTATTATGAGTTATTGTTTCACCATTCTTTGAGGTAACTTTGTCTTGCTCTTGTTGTGAATGTGTTAGAACTAGAACTCTCTTAACATGCTCAGAGAGGTCTGTGCCAATCAAAACAGCTGCTGGCAACTGTGAGGTAATTCCTACATGCCAATTTCCCTGCCATTCTTGATATCGAATAGGTAATTCAGCCACAATAACAGTTTCTTGTCCTATTCCCTTCACTGCCATGCATTCTTCTTTTAAGATGTATTCCTGGGGTACTATAACAGGGTGACACAGTGTGACTTGTGAACGTGAGTCCCTCCCAGCCATGTATTTACTATCAAAGATATAAATTTGATCCTCAGCCGTTTCAAATAATTTGTGATCCGTTCTAATAAAAAAGCAGTGCCTGATCTCAGCCAAAGGAATACCAGATTCACTCTCATCATCTGGAGAAGATAGCTCTGCTGGCATTGTCATGGCTACTGACTGCTCACCTATTGTATCAACTTGTCCCTGCTGGACACAGAAAACAGCTTTAGGCTTGCTTAAATTTACTTTCTGTGGTAAAAATTCTTTATTTTCTCTGACTTTACCACACTGGGACGCAAAGTGACCTTTTTCATTACATTTGAAGCAAGTCCGAGCACTCCATTGTTCATTTTCAGCCCCTTTTACTACTTTTTCCTCCAAATTTTGCCCTCTGGCTTGGCTCTGTTCTGAGGACTTTCCCACAAAATGGCCGCCAACCCTCTGCTGGTCTTTAAATTGTCCTCTGGGATATTTATTAGTGTCTTCCCACGTTTTCCTCATGCCTTTTCCCTCAGAAAAATTCAGATTTTGAAGTTGTGAATTGACATGTGTGCCTACTCCTGGTTTCTGAACAGTTTGAGGCTTTATCTTTCTTTCAAAATCATCACCCTTATCCACTTCCGCTTTGGACTGCAAAGCTTTTCCCTGAGCTTCCTCCTCTATGCCCAGCTCTGTTTTTCTTTCAGTTGTTCAATGTATTCATTTTCCATTTGATTAAAAATATTATTAATATTTTTAATATCTTCCATATAACTATCCCAGTCATCCCCATTGGATATTTCCTCACTATTTCTTTTCATTTGACAAGTGATGCAGCTCTGACAAAATTCCTTTACAGTGGTGCCTCGCATAACGATGTTAATTGGTTCCAGAAAAAAAAAAACGTTATGTGAAAACATCGTTATGGGAAGCACCATTTCCCATAGAAATGCATTGAAAACCGGTTAATCCGTTCCAACTGGAACGGATTATCCGGTTTTTTCCCTCCCCCCCCCCGCGGCTTGGATCTGACCCATGGCGGCTACCTCAGCCATGGCTGGACTCCCTAGAGTCCGGCCATGGCTGGGGTAGCCGCTGCGGTTACCCTTTAAGCGGCGGAGACAGGCTGGGGGGTGGATGGGGGAGCTTGAAGCCTCTCCGCGTCGCCTACCCAGGTCGTTCCCGGACTTCCAGAAGTCCGGGAACGACCTGGGTAAGCAGCGCTGGGAGGCTTCAAGCTTCCCGATCCACCCCCCAGCCTGTCCCCGATGCTGGTAGCCTTCCCCGCCGCCTACCCAGCCCTTTCTCGGACACCTAGGTGTCCGAGAAAGGGCTGGGTAGGCGGCGCAAGGAGGCTTTAAGCGGCGGGGACAGGCTGGGGGGTGGATCGGGAAGCTTGAAGCCTCTCCGCGCTGCCTACTCAGGTCGTTCCCAGACTTCCAGAAGTCCGGGAACGACCTGGGTAGGCGGCGCGGAGAGGCTTCAAGCTCCCCAGTCCACCCCCAGCCTGTCCCCGATGCCGGTAGCCTTCCCCGCCGCCTACCCAGCCCTTTCTCGGACACCTAGGTGTCCAAGAAAGGGCTGGGTAGGCGGCGCAAGGAGGCTTTAAGTGGCGGGGACAGGCTGGGGGGTGGATCGGGAAGCTTGAAGCCTCTCCGCGCCGCCTACCCAGGTCGTTCCCGGACTTCCAGAAGTCCGGGAACGACCTGGGTAGGCGGCGCGGAGAGGCTTCAAGCTCCCCGGTCCACCCCCCAGCCTGTCCCCGATGCCGGTAGCCTTCCCCGCCGCCTACCCAGCCCGTTCTCGGACACCTAGGTGTCCGAGAACGGGCTAGGTAAGCGGCGCAAGGAGGCTTTAAGCGGCGGGGACAGGCTGGGGGGTGGATCGGGAAGCTTGAAGCCTTCCCGCGCTGCTTACCCAGGCTGTTCCCGGACTTCCAGAAGTCCGGGAACGGCGGGGGTAGGCGGCGCGGAGAGGCTTCAAGCTTCCCGGTCCACCCCCCGGCCTGTCCCCGATGCCGGTAGCCTTCCCCGCCGCCTACCCAGCCCTTTCTCGGACACCTAGGTGTCCAAGAAAGGGCTGGGTAGGCGGCGCAAGGAGGCTTTAAGTGGCGGGGACAGGCTGGGGGGTGGATCGGGAAGCTTGAAGCCTCTCCGCGCCGCCTACCCAGGTCGTTCCCGGACTTCCAGAAGTCCGGGAACGACCTGGGTAGGCGGCGCGGAGAGGCTTCAAGCTCCCCGGTCCACCCCCCAGCCTGTCCCCGATGCCGGTAGCCTTCCCCGCCGCCTACCCAGCCCGTTCTCGGACACCTAGGTGTCCGAGAACGGGCTAGGTAGGCGGCGCAAGGAGGCTTTAAGCGGCGGGGACAGGCTGGGGGGTGGATCGGGAAGCTTGAAGCCTCTCCGCGCTGCCTACTCAGGTCGTTCCCAGACTTCCAGAAGTCCGGGAACGACCTGGGTAGGCGGCGCGGAGAGGCTTCAAGCTCCCCAGTCCACCCCCAGCCTGTCCCCGATGCCGGTAGCCTTCCCCGCCGCCTACCCAGCCCTTTCTCGGACACCTAGGTGTCCAAGAAAGGGCTGGGTAGGCGGCGCAAGGAGGCTTTAAGTGGCGGGGACAGGCTGGGGGGTGGATCGGGAAGCTTGAAGCCTCTCCGCGCCGCCTACCCAGGTCGTTCCCGGACTTCCAGAAGTCCGGGAACGACCTGGGTAGGCGGCGCGGAGAGGCTTCAAGCTCCCCGGTCCACCCCCCAGCCTGTCCCCGATGCCGGTAGCCTTCCCCGCCGCCTACCCAGCCCGTTCTCGGACACCTAGGTGTCCGAGAACGGGCTAGGTAAGCGGCGCAAGGAGGCTTTAAGCGGCGGGGACAGGCTGGGGGGTGGATCGGGAAGCTTGAAGCCTTCCCGCGCTGCTTACCCAGGCTGTTCCCGGACTTCCAGAAGTCCGGGAACGGCGGGGGTAGGCGGCGCGGAGAGGCTTCAAGCTTCCCGGTCCACCCCCCGGCCTGTCCCCGATGCCGGTAGCCTTCCCCGCCGCCTACCCAGCCCTTTCTCGGACACCTAGGTGTCCAAGAAAGGGCTGGGTAGGCGGCGCAAGGAGGCTTTAAGTGGCGGGGACAGGCTGGGGGGTGGATCGGGAAGCTTGAAGCCTCTCCGCGCCGCCTACCCAGGTCGTTCCCGGACTTCCAGAAGTCCGGGAACGACCTGGGTAGGCGGCGCGGAGAGGCTTCAAGCTCCCCGGTCCACCCCCCAGCCTGTCCCCGATGCCGGTAGCCTTCCCCGCCGCCTACCCAGCCCGTTCTCGGACACCTAGGTGTCCGAGAACGGGCTAGGTAGGCGGCGCAAGGAGGCTTTAAGCGGCGGGGACAGGCTGGGGGGTGGATCGGGAAGCTTGAAGCCTTCCCGCGCTGCTTACCCAGGCTGTTCCCGGACTTCCAGAAGTCCGGGAACGGCGGGGGTAGGCGGCGCGGAGAGGCTTCAAGCTTCCCGGTCCACCCCCCAGCCTGTCCCCGGAGCTCGGAAGGGAATTGTCGGTAGGGGACGGTGGCTTCGGGGTCCTTCCGAGGCCGCAGCCCACTGCCGACATTTTCCCCCAGCTGAGCAGCGGGGCTTCAAAGCTCCCGCCGCTCAGCTGGGGGAAAATGGTGCCTATGGGGAAAAATCGCAAACCGATTTTTCCCCATAGGCAAGATCGTTGTGCGATCGCAAAAGCGATGGCAACGAAGCCATCGTTATGCGATTTTTTCGTTAAACGGGGCACTCGTTAAGCGAGGCACCACTGTATTTCTTTTCCCATTTTTGGCCAGTAGTACTTCTGGGATATATTCTGCTTAGTCCCTGCAATACCTAAATGTCCAGATAAGGTGTCTGTGTGACATTTTTCCATTATTTTATGTCTGTATTTAGAAGGAACTACTAGCAGTTTTTCCCTCTTGGAGTTTATTAAGATCTCCCTATATAAAAGACCTTTTTTTTCAAAGTATCTCTCACGGTTCTCAGGGCTTACTGGATATTTGCTCACCATCTTAAAGCATGGTTGCAACGTTGGATCTGCTTCTTGATCCCATTTTCTGAATTCAATTGAGTCCTCCCCCTTTGAGGTCTCCATTTCTTTTCCTGAGGTAAATTCTCCCTCAACATCCCCATTTTCCTCATCTGACCTAGTTGCCATTACACCAGGCATCTGTTCAGTTTTCTTTCCCCTGGTCAAGGGCATTTTCCTTCCCTCAGGCTTCTGTTCCCACTTACAAGCCTTGATTTTAAAACGTACAGTGGGGTCTTGACTTAAGAACGGCTTGAGTTAAGAACATTTTGACTTAACCGCTCTCACAGGAAAATATTGACTTGACTTAAGTACTTAGATTTGAGTTAAGAACTGAAAAAAAACCACGTGGGAGGCAGGGAAAGTGCAAAATTTGAACTTTCAGTTAACTGTTGGCCAGTGAAAAGGGTGCCTGTCTGCTTCCTCACTCCTCCCAGCGTTTAGAGAGTGGATTGGGAGACAGTCTTCGGACTGCCTGGTACTGCCTGGACTGTATTTTCCCTGCCTTCCCTGAACCTTTATTGACCTAAGAAAAAAAGAAACAAAATATCCCCCTCTAGTGGTCGAAGGCAGAATAGCAGCTTCCCATTAGTTTCTATGGACGGAAAAGAGCAGATACGGATCAAATGGTTTTCAATGCATTCCTATGGGAAATGCAGATTTGACCTGAGAACTTTTTGACTTGAGAACCGCCTTCCAATACGGATTAAGTTCTCAAGTCAAGACCCCACTGTACACTTTTTCCTGTCAGTGAGTCTGTTATAAAGTTGCTGCTCCACCAGCACTGGCAAGCTAGCTACTGTTACCAGGCTTCAGCCTCCAGCTAGGCCTCCCGCCAAAACAGAATTTTCCTTTCTGTCTCAGGCACCAAATCTTAAACACACACACAGCTTCCCCTTGTCCCAGGTTCAGCTGCTTTTGAGTTCCCTCAGCCTCACTGCCCTTGGCTCCGCTTTGTCCTCTCCGAGTTTTCCCCAAACTCAGGACAAGCCAGCCAATCTACCACAGCTTTTGCTTTGGGCAACTCTTCACAGAAATGGTCACCACAGAGCCTCCCTGTCTTAGTTCCCAATCTGAGGTCCCACGCCCTTCTACTAGACTCGCTCCCTGTGAGACAAGTCCTAGAAGGTTACCCATGCATTTACTCAGACGTCCCTGACTAAAGACCCCTGCTCTGGGCACCTTTCCACACAAGGCTTCACTGGATCCCACGGATCCCACATGCTGGCACCAATTTATTGTAACAGCCACCCTCAAACCTCAAAGAGTGGTTGCTACTTCACTTTAAACTCTGCTGCCACCAACTTATCCTTGAAAATCAAGCGAAGGACAAGTGTAACTTTGAAAAACAAAAAACTGGTTTATTGATTACAGGAAATAAAAATAGGAAATCACTGGTAAAGAATCAATAAGTCAATCACTGTAAATAAATCACTGGCTCTCACAGACTATTTCACACTGACAGGCTCTCTCACTCACTCTAATTAACAAACTCTCATCTCTAAACTCTATCTCTATCTCTATCTCAAAACTCCATACACCCCTTTATATCCCAGCTCCTCCCCCTTTAGCACCACCTTCCGTCCCCTCATTGGCTGCTGTTCCACTGCCCAGCTGTGACGGCAGGGCTGAACGTTACACTTGGATTTTAATACAGTTACTTTTAAATGCTCAGCAACTCAACCTGACAGTAATTTTCATAATATTGGCCCTGGAGGGTTTTTTTTTTTTTTAGTGAAAAGGTCTTTTTGCTTCTAATGCACAGGTATCCTAACATTGTTCCCATGGTTTTTCAGTGATTAAGGGTCCCCCCCCCCCATCTTCTGGAGAGTTTTATGGTCCTCTACTGTTGGATTTGAAAACATGTAGGCATCTGCAGAGGGGCAAGGGGAGTATGCAACTCCTGGTTCTGCTGGAGTCAGTTGTTCTGCCAGTGGAAGTTCTCCACTGGATTGTAACCTAGAGTATTCACTCAAGCAGATACAGTGCAAGAGACAGAAACCATGTGTTATTAAGGATGAATCTTGTATCTTTGTTGCCATATATCTCTTTACATGGTGTAAATTAGGATAATCCAATGATTTTTCTTCTTCATTTGGGAATGGGTGCTGGAAAGTACTTGATTTTCTCACTTCAAAGATTAAAAGCACAAAATATGGTAAAGCTTAAACTAATGGTTTATTGGATTCTTCATTATAGGACATTTATGCAGTGACGTTTTGATTACATCATGGTGGTTGCTTCCTGATGAACTTCATAAACTGGTAAAGTGTGACAAGTGTGATCTGAATACTAAGAGGGATAACTATTTATTATCTAATCATACCCATGGACTGCTGCATGGAAAATGCTTTTTATTTTTTTAAAAATTGCTGTGTAATTAAACCTAGGGCTGGAAAATCCTTTAAATTCATATATGACAGCATCAGAGCTTCATGCTCCAGCCATGAATAAACTTGAATGAAGATTTGAAATTTCTAATTAGTAGACTTAATAACTTTAGGCACATGATGACACAGTGTATCTGATTTTACCAGCCCTGGGAAAAGAACAGAATTACTTTACAGAATTACTCTATTTTTTTTTCATCCTGTAGTTGTTTATGTTACAGTCTTTCCCATGTGTGTTGCATAGTTTTTTAAAGATAGAAATAATTGCTAAATGCTTGTAATTAAAACAAAATACTAATGCATGTTGTGGTTTTGGAATGGTAAACTTTCTTTGAAATTAAGGAACTGTCTAAAAACATAATACTATCTGGCAACATAATACTGCTATAAATGAATTACAAGTATCTCAATTATGCCAGGTCAGAACATCTGTGCTTCTAATCCTGTTTTCTCTACTCTGACTTACATGGCCTTCCAAATTTCTCAGGCAGAGATTGCTCCTATAAGATTCTATGATCATTTTAATACACCAGGCAAAGTTCTGAGTTTCAGGGATGGTGTCAATCTCCTTCCCAATACTTTAATGCCTCCATGTTCCCTTGGATGAAAGTTTCTATTCCAGGTTACATAGGTAGCTTTGCAGCTGAAGGCTGAGAATATCCATCCATTTTTGCTCTCAGCTAATACAGTGGAGTCTTGACTTGCAAACTTAATCCATATTGGAAGGCGGTTCGCAAGTCAAAAAGTTCGCAGGTCAATTCTGCATTTCCCATAGAAATGTATTGAAAACCATTTGATCCGTATCTGCTCTTTTCCGTCCATAGAAACTAATGGGAAGCGGCGCGGGACCCTGAGGAAGGGAAGGGAAGGGGTGCCGTCAGTTGGGGCATTCATTACGTACCTGCGAGCCCCTCCGCTTGGCCCAGAAGGGGCCCACAGGTCCCGGTGGCGGCGGTGGCCTTGGCGGGAGGAGAAGGGGAGGCACCGGAGTTTGTAAATTTTTGTGGGACTCCTGGGGAAGTCCCTTATCCTAATCAGGTTCTGTGTGATAGGGTTTGTTACTAGCTTTTGACAGTTCTGGAGTTTGCGCAGGAAAAGACAGGAGCAGGTTTTTATTAATGTAACAAGGATTTTCTCAACAACAACTTCAACAGGGTCATTAAAATTTTGATTTACTGGTAAACTGTTCTATAACGTAGGCAGAGTATTCCTGTAAGAGTCAGCTTCTAACGATAGGTTTGTCTGAAGCGCTCCTGATCGGTCGGTTTCCTCTGGCACCCACTCCTTATGGCACAAATAGTCCCGCAACAGGGGTGACTCGCCCACTCTCCCTCTGGAGGCTTCTCTCCTTGTTGTATTGGCCTTGATCTGGTCACTTTCTTCACGAGCCCTTGTCCCCACTGATATACTAGGACAGTCCATTCCTTGGGATACAGTCCCCCTATCTATGGTTTAATGTTTTCACCTTTCTCATCTTTCATGCCGCGATCTTTACCTTCTGTTTTTATTCTCCTCTGAGGTACCTTAAACACTGGGTTCATTCTCCCCTTCAACCCATTCATCCTCTAGAATTACTACCTTTTCCGTCTCACCAGATTTTCCCCCTTCCTCCAAAGTGAGGAACACATCACCTCCCTCCGGGTTTCTTTTCCTTGCCCTTCCCCTTTTTCTCCCACCTTTAGCCCTTCCATCCTATTAACCATTTTGGGCATCTCCTCTCCCACAACTCTTTCATCCTTTGCATCCCGTGCAGACATGTGAGGGGATGGCTCACTCTCTCTTCTTTCCTCTTTCTCCTCCTCTCGTTCACATTCTGACACTGAAAGAGGCAGTAACATGGCATTTTGTGACATGTCTAGTGTTTTCTGTAGAGTCTCAATGTCTTTTGCACCGTTACTGGATATGTGCACTCAAATTTTTTCATCACCAATCATTCAGTTCTGTTAGATTAGGAAATGCAGATAAGCCTTCCCTGCTTTATGCTCTCATGTTCTTACTGTAAGTGGTGATATTTTTAAGTGCTAGAAAATTACTTCAGTTGATAGAAATGAATAGCAGCCATCTCTTTCAATAGCTTTCCAATCACTTGTCAAGTCAAATTTTATTCAAATGTATTAAAAGCTTTGACCAGATTGAGAAAAAAATTATTTATGTTAAACAAAACTCAAAGCCAAAGGTTGTTTATGCAAGTTATCCTTTTTTCTCTTAAGCCTACATTTGGAAATATTCTTTAGTTATGTGATCAGAATTGATTTCTGTATCATACAATATTGTGAAAGATAGTATTGCTTCTAAATTACAATCTTGGAAACTGATAATAAATGCAAAAAGACGTAATAGAAAGAACATTAATATTCTCAATCCCCAGTGTCTGCCTCAGTTCTCCTCTTTTGGTCTCTATTGTATAAATCATAAAAAGACCATTTGTTCTTAGAATCATAGAATAATGAAGTTGGAAGGAACCTAGAAGGATGGTTGTTGTGGGGGTTTTCGGGCTCTTTGGCCGTGTTCTTCGGGACTCCAGCTCCGGATTTTGCCTCGAGGTTAACTCCTGAAGCCTTTTCCATGAGTGGATATAGCCACAGGGCAGTGGAGGTTTGAAATTGGAGTTTTCCTTCTCCTAGATGGGCTGCCTTCCATGGCTGACGAGCCCCATCTACCCAGCTTGCTCTTTAATAGTGCAAAAGTACGATCTGATCCTTAAAAATGTAGGCCCCACCCCCAGGCCATGTGCTCAGGAGACAAAAAGAAAGCCCAGGGGAAAAAAAAAAAAGAATTCCAGCACCTTGAAGATCAGCATATGTATTTTAGTATGCACTACAGAAGAAGTGTCTTGAAGGTATAAAAGTTCACATTGAAATAAATTTACTAAACCTTAAAGTATTGAAACACTTTTGCTTTTATTACTCTTGTGAAGGAAAAGAAGTACAAATTAAAAAAACCTAATGTGCAGAACAAAGATTTGCCCATTTCTTCTTTCGATTACAACACCTCCTTTTGCACTGAAGGGCACTGATTGTACCCCATTTTTTTATAGAGGATGAAATGGAACAAAAAAGAGAGGTTACTTACCTGTAACCATGGTTCTTCAAGTGGTCACTCTGTGAATTCACACAAAAAGGGTTAAGTCAGCGCCAGCGTCGGTTCCCCCGGAATGCTCTCCAGCTCTGCAGAAAAGAAACACAGTTCAAGATAGCCCACACCGCGCATGCTCCGCCCGCCCAATCCTCAGTTCCATTTTTCCGCCACAAACAAGAGAGTTTGAGGTAGATAAATTCAGTGACGGAAAGTGGGGAGGGCGGGCGGGCTTGTGTGAATTCACAGACTGACCACTTGAAGAACCATGGTTACAGGTAAGTAACCTCTCTTTCTTCATTGCGGTCTTCTGTGAATGCACACAAAAAGGGTGACTAGCAAGCTAACTCACCGGAAGGAGGGTCGTCACTGAAGAGCAGAAGTCAGCACGTTCTGCCAACTCCTGCGACATTGCTGGAACCAGTTGTATTGGCTCTTGCCTTTCCATTGGATCATTTCAGCAATGTGGAGAGGGGGGATCTGCTGCTTGGGTAACAGCCTATCCTCCACATTACCTTACCCGGGCTTCATGTTCTGGAGAGGACACTCCTCGATTCAGAGCATGTTACTATAGTCTCTTGAGACTGAAGGATGCCTATGGAATGGCCGTGTTCTGAAGGTTGTTCTTCCTGACATTCTGTGGCTGGCATCTTCAGAGGACTGGAGTAGGAACTCTGTCCATGCTCTGTTGCTGTTTGTTGGATAGTTGAGTATTTATGGCTGTGGGTACAGTTTTTGCCTTTATTCAGGACATAGGGTGATCAGCGTGTTTTTTGTTGTGAGAAGGGGGGAGAGATTATTTGTTACTGTGATTGATGGGTTTCGTTAGCTGGTCTTTTTTTTGTTCAATGACCCCTGGTCCTTGCGGCTGGGTATAGTTCATTGACCTTTTGCAGGTTGTATTTTTCAATATTGGAAGCCAGGCCATATTTAGTTTTAGGCCTTCTTCCTTTTTGTTGAAGTTTTGTTGATGTTTATGGATTCCAATGGCTTCCCTGTGCAGTCTAACATAATGATTGCTGGTGTTGTCCATTACTTCAGTATTTTGAAATAAAATTTCATGTCCAGCTTGTTTTAGGGCATGTTCAGCTACTGCTGATTTTTCCGGTTGTTTTAGTCTGCAGTGTCTCATGTTCTTTGATTCTGGTGTGAATGCTGCGTTTTGTGGTTCCAGTATATACCTGGCCACAACTGCAAGGTATCCGGTATACGTCTGCTGTGGTGAGGGGGTCCCTTTTGTTCTTTGCTGACCATAACATTTGTTATATTTTTGTGGTGGGCCTGAATACTGTTTGTAGGTTGTGTTTTTTCAAATGTTTCCCCATGTGGTCCGTGACCCCTTTGATGTATGGCAGAAATACTTTATTTATGGGTGGCTGTTTTTCCTCTTCAGTTTGGTGTTGTTTTCTTGGTTTGATGGCTGTTTTGATTTCATTCTTGGAATCGCCATTCACCTGTAGGGCCCAATTCAGATGGTTGAGCTCGGTGCTGAAAAATTGAGCTTCACAGTTCCGATTTGCACGGTCTACCAGTGTTTTGATTATGCCTCTTTTCTGTTGTGGGTGGTGGTTGGAGTTTTTGTGTAGGTACCAGTCGGTGTGGGTGGGTTTTCTGTAGACTTTGTGTCCCAATAGGAGGTCAGTTTTGCGTATGACCATGAGATCTAAGAACAGGAGGGCCACAGAGACTGGCAAAATGTCAGGAAGAACAACCTTCAGAACACGGCCAAAGAACCTGAAAAACCCACAACAACCATCAGATCCTGGCCATGAACGCCTTCGAGAATACATTGAACCTAGAAGGACATTGAGTCCAACCCCTGCAGGAATACAAATCAAAGTATATCTGCCAGGTAGTTGTCTATGCTTCCAGTGTTGGAGCACTTGCCACTGCTTGAGGTAATTGATCCCATTGCTGTACTGCTCTAACAGTAGGTTTTTCCTGATATTTAACCAAAATCAGGCTTCCTGTAACTTGAACCCATTGTTGCATGTCCTGCACTCTGGGATGACTGAGAAAAAATCCTGCCCTTCCTCTGAATGATAGCCTTTCAAGTATTTGAAGAGTGCTATCATATTTCCCTCAGTCTTCTTTTCTTAAGGCTAAACATGCCTAGTTATTTCAGTCATTCATAGGGTTTGGTTTCCAGCCCCCTGATCATCTTTGTTGGCCTCCTCTGAACTAATTCTAATTTGTCAGCTTCCTTCTTGAAGTGCAGTATCCAGAACTGAACACAATACTTAAGATGAGGCCTAACCAGTGCCAAATAGAGGGTAACTAGTACCTCGCAGGATTTGGAGACTATATTTCTGTTAATGCAGCCTAAAACAGCATTTGCATTTTTATAGCCACATCACACTGTTGGCTCATTTTCAGCTTTTCTCACTTGTAGTATTCCTGAGCCAGGTATCCCCCATCTTGTAACCAAGTGTTTGGTTTCTTTTTCATAGATGCAGTACTTTATACCTATCCCTGTTAAATTCAATGCTGTTGTTTTCAGTCCAGTGCTCAATCCAGACCATTTTTAATTTTGTTTCTGTCTTCCAGGATATTAGCTATTCCACTCCATTTTGTGTCATCTCCAAATTTGATTAACATTCCCTGCTCCCCGTGGTCCAGGTTATTAATACAAATGTTGAAGAGCACAGGGTCCAGGACTGATTCCTGGGATACTCCACTTGATACCTCCTCCCATAATCACCCTCTGATTATGATTCTGTAGCCAACTGTGTATCCACCTGACATTTATCCTATCCAGCTCACATCTAGTTGGCCTGCTAATTAGAGTACTGTATCATGGGGCACTTTGTCAAAAGCTTTACTGAAATCAAGGGTTAAAAAAGTGTGGGGGGCATTTTATACATATGGGTGTCGCATACACGGTAAAATATGGTATGTTATGTATGCATCACTTGTCTTTTTTTTTAAAACAAGGGATGGAATTTAATAATTTCAGTTATTTCCATTAACTTCTACTGTGCACGATGATGATGTCAAGTACAGTCTTTTTTCTTGTGTATAAAATTATTTATTATACTCAAAACTGTCTTGTGTAGTTATGCTGGTGTAATAACTAACAGTGTAACACAGAACAGTGATTTCTTCATTTGAGACAATTCACTTCCCAAAGTCACAATGTTAGCGTTATTCCAGCATAACTGCATGACAAGATTTTGGCCATTGACTAATTCCTGATGTTGTTCTGCTTAGTTAAGAAAATGTAAAATTTAATCAATTAGTACATTAAAAAGTGCTGTAGCAGTATGTTTGTGTGTGTGTTTAGTCGTTTAGCTGTGTCCGACTCTTTGTGACCCCATGGACCAGAGCACGCCAGGCCCTCCTATCTTCCACTGCCTCCTGGAGTTGTGTCAAATTCATGTTGGTTGCTTCACAGACACTGTCCAGCCATCTCATCCTCTGTCGTCCCCTTCTCCTCTTGCCGTCACACTTTCCTAACATCAAGGTTTCTTCCAAGGAGTCTTCTCTTCTCATGAGATGGCCAAAGTACTGGAGCCTCAGCTTCAGGATCTGTCCTTCCAGTGAGCACTCAGGGTTGATTTCCTTTAGAATTGATAGGTTTGTTCTCCTTGCAGTCCAGGGGATTCTCAAGAGCCTCCTCCAGCACCACAGTTCAAAGGCATCAATTCTTCGGTGGTCTGCTATCTTTATGGTCCAGCTCTCACTTCCATACATCACAACAGGAAAAACCATAGCTTTGACTATTCTGACTTTTGTTGGCAATGTGATGTCTCTGCTTTTTAAGATGCTGTCAAGATTTGTCATCGCTTTCCTCCCAAGAAGCAGGCGTCTTTTAATTTCGTGGCTGCTGTCTCCATCTGCAGTGATCATGGAGCCCAGGAAAATAAAATCTGTCACTGCCTCCATGTCTTCCCCTTCTATTTCCCAGGAGGTGATGGGACCAGTGGCCATGATCTTAGTTTTTTTGATGTTGAGTTTCAGACCGTTTTTTGCACTCTCCTCTTTCACTCTCATTACAAGGTTCTTTAATTCCTCCTCACTTTCTGCCATCAGAGTGGTATCATCTGCATATCGGAGGTTGTTGATATTTCTTCCGGCAATCTTAATTCCGGCTTGGGTTTCATCCAGTCCAGCCTTCCGCATGATGTATTCTGCATATAAGTTAAATAAGCTGGGGGACAATATACAGCCTTGTCATACTCCTTTCCCAATTTTGAACCAATCAGTTGTTCCATGTCCAGTTCTAACTGTTGCTTCCTGTCCCACATATAGGTTTCTCAGGAGACAGATAAGGTGGTCAGGCACTCCCATTTCTTTAAGAACTTGCCATAGTTTGCTGTGGTCCACACAGTCCAAGGCTTTTGCATAGTCAATGAAGCAGAGGTAGATATCTTTCTGGAACTCTCTGGCTTTCTCCATAATCCAGTGCAAGTTAGCAATTTGGTCTCGGGTTCCTCTGCCTCTTCAGAATCCAGCTTGTACTTCTGGGAGTTCTCGGTCCACATACTGCTGAAGCCTACCTTGTAGGATTTTGAGCATAACCTTGCTAGCGTGTGAAATGAGTGCAATTGTACAGTAGTTGGAACATTCTTTGGCACTGCCTTTCTTTGGGATTGGGATGTAGACTGATCTTTTCCAATCCTCTGGCCACTGTTGGGTTATCCAAACTTGCTGGCATATTGAATGTAGCACCTTAACAGCATCATCTTTTAAGATTTTAAACAGTTCAACTGGAATGCCATCACCTCCACTGGCCTTGTTGTTAGCCAGGCTTTCTAAGGCCCACTTGACTTCACTCTCCAGGATGTCTGGCTCAAGGACATAGTGGAGAGTTCCGACTAAACGCAATCCACCTGGAGTAGGAACTGACAATGCCACTCCAGTATCTTTGCCAAGAACGCCCCATGATCAGAAACAAAAGGATAAAAGATATGACGCTGGAAGATGGGCCCCTCAGGTCGGAAGGCGTCCAACATGCTACTGAGGAAGAGCGGAGGACAAGTACAAGTAGCTCCAGAGCTAATGAAGTGGTTGGGCCAAAGCCGAAAGGACGCTCAGCTGTGGACGTGCCTGGAAGTGAAAGGAAAGTCCAATGCTGCAAAGAAAAATACTGCATAGGAACCTGGAATGTAAGATTTATGAACCTTGGGAAGCTGGAGGTGGTCAAACAGGAGATGGCAAGAATAAACATCGACATCCTGGGCATCAGTGAACTAAAATGGACAGGAATGGGCGAATTCAGCTCAGATGATTATCATATCTACTATTGTGGGCAAGAATCCCGTAGAAGGAATGGAGTAGCCCTCATAGTCAACAAAAGAATGGGAAAAGCTGTAATGGGATACAATCTCAAAAATGATAGAATGATGTCAATACGAATCCAAGGCAGACCTTTCAACATCACAATAATCCAAGTTTATGCACCAACCAGCATTGCTGAGGAGACTGAAATTGAACAATTTTATGAAGATTTACAACACCTTCTAGAACTGACACCAAAGAAAGATGTTCTTCTCATTCTAGGGGACTGGAATGCTAAAGTAGGGAGCCAAGAGGTAAAAAGAACAACAGGGAAGTTTGGCCTTGGAGTTCAGAACGAAGCAGGACAAAGGCTAATAGAGTTTTGTCAGGAGAATAAGCTGGTCATCACAAACACACTTTTCCAACAACACAAGAGGCGACTCTGTACATGGAAATCACTAGATGGGCAATATCGAAATCAGATTGATTATATTCTCTGCAGCCAAAGATGGAGAAGCTCTATACAGTCAGCAAAAACAAGACCTGGAGCTGACTGCGGCTCTAATCATCAGCTTCTCATAGCAAAATTCAAGGTTAGGCTGAAGAGAGTGGAAAAATTACTGGGCCACTCAGGTATAATCTAAACCAAATCCCTTATGAATACACACTGGAAGTAAAGAACAGATTTAAGGAACTAGATTTGGTGGGCAGAGTGCCTGAAGAACTTTGGATAGAGGCTTGTAACACTGTCCAGGAGGCAGCAACAAAAACCATCCCAAAGAAAAGCAGTATGTTTGATCTTGCCTTAATAGAGTTGCTTCTCATTATTCTTAATCTGTAAAGTGTTTTACATTTTTAATTGGCTCATGTTGCACTTTAAAGATTTTTTTAGCTTGCCTTGGTAAATGAATGGTTGTCTGCATGTATTTCTGTTTTGGTTTTTTTCTTGGTTTTTTTTTGTAAACTTGGATTTTCATTTCTCTGCTAGGAAAGAATGTTATATGTTCTTGAGACACGATTTATTCATGAACTATTGTATCCTATGCTGTAGGAAACTGGGTGGGTCCTAATAGTCTTGCCACTTCTGAACTAAGCACATAACACACTAGACTACAGTATATTTGAAGGATACATATACATTTCTCCTAAAGTGCATCCAAATCCATATCCATTGATAGCCATTAAAAACACTTAGATGAAGGGGGAATAAAGAAGAAAAAAAGAGGTCAATTTACAGAGCTTTCTGTTTGAAAAACAAAAACAAATTAGTTACATGCTTATAAATTCCAAGAGTCAAAATATTAGTATGCTTATCAATCTAGGGCCATATCCCTTATGTCAGTGCACAAAGCTGGCTTTATAAATAGTGATTTAGAAAGTATCCTGACTGTTTGTTTGTTTGTTTGTTTATCTAAATTTTAAATATTTATATGCTGCTTCTCTCATAAAAGATTGTAGGTGATTTACAGTATTAAAAGAAACAAAGTTAAAAGCCAAATAATAAAGTATTGCAATATTAAAAAAGCATTAAATATATATCAAAACTCATAAATAAGTGCTATATTACAAACACAAGTAAAACAACAGAATAAATTAGTCGCTTCAAAAAAAAATCCCCTTGTTCAGCCAATCATTTGAAGGAAAGCCTGATTGAAAATGTCTTTCTGTGATGAATTCTCTACTGTGATTTTGTAACTTTCATAGTTCAAGCTATGTATTAATTGATTACCAACTCTGTATTGCAATAGTGGCATTAAAGCAAATATTTAGTTACTTCTGAGGGATTTGTCAATGCCACACTGTAATTATAAATTATATTGTATCAACTGTGGACAAATCTATAGGTAAATTATACATACATCATGTGATCACTCAGCATCTTTAAAATGCCTTGCTATTGCTGCCAATCAGCATCATGTAAACGTGTTTGGTTGATGCCCAGATTACAGAGGCGAGCTTTGTGTCGTGACTTTTGTTTGAGCTTGAACAGAAGGCTTAATGCTCTTAGAATTTAGTCATTGGGGCATGCATTTTTTTTAATCTGTTCAGTTTTGCTTCCCTGGTATGTTGATGTTTAGAGATTAAATGAGATGGAAAGAACCTACTACCCAGAATGCTTTGCTAGTAGGAGGGGGCAAATTTGATTGTCGTCAGCACTGTCTTTCCATATGGGTGTTTAAAAGCATTTGGCTTGTAGATGACTGCGCTAAAAATAGCTTTCAGGCAGAGTTTGGAGCAGGGTCCGATTTCAGATTTTAACTGAGTTCGCCATATGAAACTTTCTTTGCTGCTGTTGCAAGGCTGACAAGGAGACAATTATTTTGCTGGGCTTGTCTCCAACACTAGTTTTTATACTTTGATCCACTTTATTCACGGATAAATGACACCTACGTCATGGCGGATGATTCAGGTATTATTCTAGCAGTTTAGAGAAATTAACATGTTTATGACTCAATTTGGGTATGAAAACATTGTGTCACAACTTTAATCTGGATGAAACAGAGTTTAATTGTTCAGAATGTGAGTTTTTTCTCTGTCTGTGCGAGTGTATGGAATAAGTTCCTAATGTGTTTGATAATATGTTCTCAGTTTTATTTTTTCACTGTGTTTAGAACAAAGAAAGATCTGGTAGATTACTGTCTGCACATTAAAATGGCAAGAGCCTGTTAATCATGCAGACGTGACTATCATGTTAATTATTATAGTCTGTTCCTTGACATTATTTTTCAAAATTTGAAAACACATAATTATGTTTTAGGTAGCAGTGATATCAGTACATATCTCTGGTGGGCGAAAATGAAGGCATAATAGATTGGGAAATTGACCTACTTTCTACAATACTGGGAGTTCATGTATGGAACTTTGATTTTTCTTCTTCTGGAAATAAGTACAATATTTAATGTGTCCTTTTCTCATGGAAGTGATGCTTTTATTGTTAAATGTTATATAGTAAAACTAAAAGAATGAAGTAAGCTTTGATTGGTATGGCTAAGGGGAGCCTAAGACTTGAAATAAAGGTTGTAAAAGGAATTATCTCTCCTGTGAATTATGCAGATTGTTCGTGAGTATATTACCTCTGTATAGCAGTACTGACTTCACTATTCTAAAAATAAACATGTTATAAGATTATGACATTCTCAGGGAAACTAGATGCCATTTAACTGAATCTCTTGTTTGGGAGGACACTCTGATGCTAATTGAGAAAATATTTTTAATTCAAATATTTATATATAATTCTGGTGTTCAGATATTCCCTTATAAGAGCACCTACAATATTATTATATTGTACAATATTATATTCTGCGTTGCCCCCAGTGAATAGCAAAGAGTGTACATTAATTAATTAGTCTTATAGATTTCTTATTTTTAAAAAATTGCTTTGAAATTCTAAACAGCAGATGATAGTTAGTAAAGCAGAATAAATTAAGATCTCTTGAGCAGAGTCTGCTGTTGTGTCCCTAATTGATTGAAGCCAAATTAGTTCTGTTTTTTTTCCCTAGACATGGTAGCTTTTGTGCTGATACCATACAAATTTGCCTTGGCTTCTTGTTTCTTCACAAACAGTACTTTTGAATTTCTTGTGTCTGAGATATTTTACATTTAAGAGCTCTTTTTCTCTCATGGCTAAAAATATTTAACTAAGAATATTCAAACAGAACTTCTCTATAATAAAGAAATCTTCATTCATCTCATTTTGCTGCATATTTGCTTGAACCAGGTTAAATCAAAAGGCTTGTTACCATTCTTATGGCTTTAAGATAATTAGTGCATAGGGCACTGGACAAACTATTTGTTGAATCCAAGCAAAGATGGTCTAACTACAGTTATGATCTGGCGTGAGCCTAGATAAGGTATCTCCTAGTACAGTATGTTACACATTCCCAGAGTGGATGAAATAAATTTAATTTGTATTAATATTTGAGATATGCTGAAGCTAAAATACAGGATTGAAGTTTAACTGATGCATGTGCTCAATTACAAAGACATAACGGTTGATACAGTGTCTTAAGCAATTATCATCTATTTGAATCTTGTTCCCTCATAGCCCAGAATATTATCTGATGATGCTCAATTTCTTGAGTGAACTTGTACCGTATATTTCATGATCCTTATGGCATTTAAGTTGCGTGTTATAGAAAACCTGAATTACTGCATAAACAAGATATGCACAGTATACATAGTATTAAAACAAACAAGGGAAGGCAGCTGTTATATAACAAGAAATAACTGAAGTACTAGAAGCGCACAGCTGTATTATATCAACAAAATGTGAGAATGAACACAAAAACAGATTATAAAATGTAATTATTACAGATTAATATGAGGCTACATCCTAGGTACAAATTGTTTATCAGATTCTGAAATTGGTAACAGTAAAATACAGGTACACGTTCAATATAAAGCTAAAAGCAAGGGCTTTGTCTAACTGTGAATAATGTGAATCAAAGTTTCCAGAGTTATTCTGTTTTGGATGTCTTCATTAGCCTCAACACTACATATACTGTAAAAACAATACAAAAGTTACTCACAATGAATTTCCTTAAATAGAATGATAGAATAATTGAGTTGGAAGGGGTCTGTAAGGCTATCTAGTCTAACCCCCTGCTCAGTATGGGAATCCAAATCAAAGCAGATATGACAGATGGTTGTCCAATTTTATCTTGAATGTCTCCAACATTGGAGGGCTCACCACCTCCCAAGGTAATTGGTTCCATTGTCATACTGCTGTAACAGTTAAGAAGTGTTTCTTGATATTTTGCCTAAATCAGGCTTCCTGTAGCTTGAGCTCATTATTACGTGTCCTGCACTCTGGGATGATAAAGAACAGATTCTTCTCCTCTTCTGTATAACTAGCTTTGAAGTACAGTGATGCCTCACAAGACGAAAATAATTCATTCTGCGAGTCATTTCGTATTGCGAAAATTTCATCTTGTGAATTTTCCCATAGGAATGCATTTCCATGCATTTCCCATAGGAATGCATTGGGGAAAAATTCATCTTGCAAAGCGCGGCCATAGAAAAGTTCATCTTACGAGTCACCAAAAAAATCGCAAAACGCTTTCGTCTTGCGAGTTTTTCGTTCCACGAGGCATTCGTCTTACGAGGCATCACTGTATTTGAAAAGTGCTATCATATGAAAGTTAGAGGTGATAACTATTTTTATTCAGTTCATACTCCCTGAGAGGTTTTGATGAGTATGAGGTTTTTGATGAGTATGAGTTCATACTCATCAAAACCTCCCTGAGAGGTTTTGGGGATGACCAGGTAGGCCTCCATGGGTATTCTGCTGGGGAATCTGTTTTGGTCTTTGTTTCCTCATCACATGGCTAATATGGTAAATATGAATGGCCTGAGGGAGGGCAGAGTTTCAGCTTTAAAGGAGGGTGAGCAGGAGAGCATGTTTAATGGCGGGTGAAACTCTAATCCTGTTTCTTACCCTAATTTAGTAAATAGGAAAGACAATCAACATTGGATACTTCCACACTATTATTTATTTATTTAATTGATTTTTACCCCGCCCCTCTAGACAACGTCTACTATTAGAGAGCAGGCCAGGTAGGTGGGGCTCGTCAGCCCTGTAAGGCAGCCCGTCTAGGAGAAGGAGAACCTCCACTGCCTTGTGGCTATATCTACTTATAGAAAGGGCTTCAGGAGATAATCTTGAGGCAAAATCCGGAGCTGGAGTCCTGGAGGCAGTTCGTGTCATTCTGCCAACTGCTGCGACGTTGCTGGAGCCAGTTGTATTGGCTCTTGCCTTTCCTCTGGACTATCTCAGCAACGTCGAGAGGGGGGATCTGCTGCTTGGGTAACAGCCTATCCTCCATATTATTCTACCCAGGCTTCGTGCTCTGGAGACGACACTCCAGCTTCGCATACAGCGTCGAAACAACACGGGAAGTAGCAGTTACCGGTTATAAGTCTTTGCTCAATTGGCGTAGAGCATGATGCCAGGAGCTACTTCTGATGATGGTCATTGCACCTCACTAGGTAGATACCGCCCACCTTAAGCTGGGCAGCCCCCAGCCAGTAAGGTGCTACCTCGCCACGGTCTGTTAACTTCATGGGGTGCGTGGGGTTTAGGGTGAAACCCGACAAGCAGATCGATAACCGTGCACCTTGCAACTTCTGCCCTAAAGCTGGGCACCTGGAATATACGGACAATGACCCCTGGCTTTCCTGACTACGGCTTTCCTGATGACCTGCAAGAAATAGACGATGTGCGCAAGACAGCTGTCATTGACATGGAACTGAGTAGGCCGCAGATGAACATTGTTGCCCTGCAAGAGATGAGATTGCCAGACTCTGGATCTGTCAAAGAAAAAAACTTCTCATTCTTCTGGCAGGGAAAATCATTGAATGAGACCAGGAAATATGGTGTTGGCTTTGCAGTCAGAAATACTCTGCTAAGATCCATTGTTCCACCTACTGTGGGGAGTGAAAGAATCCTGTCTCTGCAGCTCCACTCATCAGCAGGACCAGTAACCCTCATTAGTGCATATGCACCAACACTGTCATCTGCTACAGAAGTGAAAGACAAATTCTATGACGATCTGGCAGCTGCTATCAAAAAAGTCCCTGCAAGAGAGGCACTGTTCATTCTTGGAGACTTTAATGCCAGAGTTGGTGCTGATCACAATTCCTGGCCCACTTGTCTAGGCCGTTTTGGCATTGGAAAGATGAACGAAAATGGCCAATGCTTACTGGAGTTTTGCTGTTATTATGGTCTTTGTGTCAGCAACACATTCTTTAATACGAAGCTGCAACACAGAGTTTCCTGGAGACATCCAAGATCCAAGCATTGGCATCAGCTCGATTTGATCCTCACTAGACGCTCTAGCCTTCCTAATGTTATGATCACACGAAGCTACCAGAGTGCTGATTGCGATACTGATCACTCCCTGGTGTGTAGTAGAGTAAAACTGCGAACAAAGAGATTGTATTACACGAAAAAGGAAGGAAGACCACGTATTGACATCATCAAGACTCGTGATCAAAGAAAAGTGAAGGAATTTGCCCAAGCACTTGAGGAAACCCTTCCAGGTCCAGCCAATGTAAGTGCACACGAACGATGGGAACATTTCAAGAACGCTGTGTATAACACCGCCTTGTCCACCTTTGGCAAAAAGACCAAAAAGATGGCTGACTGGTTCAAAGCCCATTCAGATGAGTTATTGCCAGACATTGAGGATAAGAGGAGAGCTCTAGCAGCATACAAAGCCTGTCCTAGCAAGTCCAACTTGCAAGCTCTTCGAGCTGCTCGTAGCCAAGTCTAACAGGCTGCCAGGAGATGCTCCAATGATTATTGGCTTCAGCTCTGCTCTCAGATACAGATAGCAGCGGACACAGGTAACATCAAAGGAATGTATGATGGTATCAAGCAGGCCTTAGGTCCAATACAGAAGAAATCTGCTCCCTTGAAGTCTGCTACAGGTGTGATCATCCAGGACCGAGCACAGCAGATGGAACGCTGGGTGCAGCACTACTCTGAGCTATATTCCAAAGAGAATGTAGTAACTGAAGAAGCATTAAATAACATTGAGTGCCTGCCTGTTTTGGAAGAGCTGGACAGCAAACCAACCTTAGCAGAAATAAAAGCAGCCTTGGATTCCCTCGCCTCCGGGAAGGCACCTGGAAGGGACAACATCCCTGTTCAAGTGCTGAAATACTGTAAGGAGATCATCACCACCGAACTGTATGAAGTCTTTTGTCTCTGCTGGAGGGAAGGTGGAGTACCACAGGACATGAAGGATGCAAACATCGTCACATTATACAAGAACAAAGGAGATGGGGCGACTGCAATAACTACCGTGGCATCTCTCTTCTTAGCATTGTAGGGAAGTTGCTTGCCCGTGTTGTGCTGAAGAGGCTCCAGGTGCTTGCAGACAGAGTCTATCCAGAATCAGAGTGTGGATTTTGAGCTAATAGATCCACCACTGACATGGTATTCTCCCTCAGACAGTTGCAGGAGAAATGCAGGGAACAACAACAGCCAGTCTTAGTGGCCTTCATAGACCTTACAAAAGCATTTGACTTGGTTAGCAGGGATGGCCTTTTTAAAATACTTCCCAAGATTGGATGCCCACCTCGTCTCCTTAACATCATCAGATCATTCCATGAGGGAATGAAAGGCACTGCAGTTTTTGATGGCTCATCATCAGATCCCTTTGACATCCGAAGCGGAGTGAAACAGGGCTGTGTCCTTGCACCAACCCTTTTTGGGATCTTTTTTGCTGTCATGCTGAGGCACGCCTTTGGAACTGCAACAGAAGGTGTCTATCTCCGGACTAGATCAGACGGAAAGCTCTTTAATCTCTCTAGATTGAGAGCAAAGACCAAAGTCCAACTGAAATGCATGCGGGACTTCCTCTTTGCAGATGATGCAGCCATTGTTGCCCACTCTGCTGAAGACCTCCAACAACTCATGAATGGTTTTAGCAAGGCCTGGCAAGACTTTGGAGTAACAATCAGCCTGAAGAAAACACAAGTCATGGGCCAGGGCGTGGACTCACCTCCCTCTATTAGCATCTCCACACAAGAATTGGAGGTTGTTCATGACTTTGTGCACCTTGGCTCAACCATCTCTGACACCCTCTCTCTGGATGTCGGGCTGGATAAACGCATTGGCAAAGCAGCTACCATGTTCTCCAGACTCACAAAGAGAGTATGGCTCAATAAGAAGCTGACGACACATACCAAGATCCAGGTCTATAGAGCCTGTGTCCTGAGCACACTCCTGTACTGCAGTGAGTCCTGGACCCTTCGTGCACGGCAGGAGAGAAAGCTGAACACCTTCCATATGCGTTGCCTCCGATGCATTTTTGGCATCACCTGGCAGGACAAAGTTCCAAACAGAGTAGTCCTAGAATGAGCTGGAATTTTCAGCATGTATACATTACTGAAACAGCGACGTCTGCGTTGGCTTGGGCACGCTGTGAGAATGGCTGATGGCTGGATTCCAAAGCATCTCTTGTATGGAGAATTAGTGCAGGGAAATCGCCCCAGAGGGAGACCACAGCTGCGATACAAGGATATTTGCAAGTGGGATCTGAAGGCCTTAGGAATAGACCTCAACAGATGGGAAACCCTGTCATCTGAGCATTCAGCCTGGAGGCAGGCATTGCATCACGGCCTCTCCCAATTTGAAGAGACCCTTGTCCAGCAGGCCGAGGCAAAGAGGAAGTCACAAAAGCAGCAAAATCAGGGAGCTGGACAGGGGACAGATTGGATTTGTCTTCAGTGTGGAAGAGATTGTCACTCTCGAATTGGCCTCCTCAGCCACACTAGACGCTGTTCCAAGTCCTCCACACAGAGCACGTCACCATAGTCTTTCGAGACTGAAGGATGCCTAACCTAACCTAACCTAAAAAACTCATCACCTATTGTGGTGATAATATTCTGGATCTCCAAAAAATCCCACTGGCTTGACACATCAAGAAGCAGTAGCTAGCAAATAAAATAACCACAGATTTTATATTTATCAAATGCATAATGAGCTTGCTTTATTTGAAAAATCAAGCTCACAAAACGTAACTTGTCTGCACTTCAGAATCTCCACTTCAGATGGGTCCATTCTGACCAGGCACATGACTGAGGCACATCCAGGAACCTTATTAATTCACTATGGCAAGATACTTCATGTGAACACCAGTAGGACTCTGTAAAATACACCTTATGCAGAGAATTTGGCAGGCCTGGCTCAAGTAGAAAAGGAAATCACATCTCTCTCAAGTTTGAGCCAGTCTTCTTACTTTGTTCCTTAGCTTTGGCAATGTTCAGGTTTAAGTAACTGATCTATTACGGAATGCATTAGAATATATATGAAACAGGATTGCTCAACAGTAGATTTAAAAAATTAGTTTCCATGTGTAAGCTTTTTAAAAATAGACTTGAATAATACTTCTATTGAACCACATGCAGAGAGCTCAAACAAGGTTTTGAGTATTTCAGGATTTATTCTTGAAGGCTTTCACAGCCGGGATCTGATGGTTGTTGTGGGTTTTTCAGGCTCTTTGGCCATGTTTTGAAGTTTGTTCTTCCTGACGTTTCGCCAGTCTCTGTGGCCGGCATCTTCAGAGGACTGGAGTAGGAACTCTGTCCATGCTCTGTTGCTGTTTGTTGGATTCCTTCAAAACACACCTACAGAGCCTGAAAAACCCACAAAAACAATTTTTCACGATTCTTCATCAGGTTGAATATACTTATGAATTGAGATAAAAATTCTTCATTGATGAATTGAGATAAAATTTCTTCATGGCTACATGCTACAGTAGTTGTGTAAGTTTCACAATGGAGACTGTAAACTTTCAAAGTCATATTTAGGTGTGATTGTATCTGTTTGCCCCTCAAACAATGTATACTCCATTTCCTGCTTCCATCTCTATAGACAAAGGCCTTGTAAGCAGCAAAATGATCATTCATTGCCTTTTAGTCAAAGCAATGACTTGTGGAATTTTCTGCCTCAGGTACTAAGCTATCTTGGCCCACTGGCACTCTGAATCTTCCTTTTGTGCTGGTTAGGGTTAGGCTGGATTCAGTGATTTGTAGGCTTTGTTCTAGCTTTGTAGTTCTAAGATGATGATATTGGTGATGGTGATGCCATTTCTACCTTTAAGATCATTTCAGGTAATAGAACTGGAGGTCTTTTTTCAGTTTCATACCAGTTATGCTGGAGGATTGTTGCAGGTTTCCATTCTGTCCTTCAGGGTGTTTAATATTTACAGGAAGACTTTGGGGATAGATCAATAAGAGTTTTGGGGTTGAATGTCGTCAGTATGCTGCTAATGAGCTTTAATTCTTGTCATCAGAATCTTCTAAGACTGTGCAGGTGCTGAACCCTGTCTGGAGTGGGCTGGATTTTTCTCTCATTCAGGAACTGGATAGAAAATATGGATAAGGTTGCATTCCCCGTGAAGTAGCTGGAGATAGTTTGAGGACATGTTCCCTCTAATTTTTGTTTGTGCTGCACAGGAGCTTCGCCCTGTGTGCACATGGAAGGGTGGGGCTTAATCCAAAACGGAAAGTAAACAAAGTGGCTGCCAGCTGCCCATACACAACCCCAATGGAGCTCTGCTCATGTTCATGTACACCTTACGAGAAACGTTGGTTTGAGGATAATCCTGGATCCATCCATGCCACTAGAGCCCCAAGTGAGCTCAGTGACTCTGAGTGACTGGGGCCACCTTTGATTGACCCAGCATCAATGAGCTTTCCTGGAGAGAGACAACCTGACTATAATAGTTCGTGTAGCAATAACTTCCCAGTTTGATTACTGCCATGCACTCTATGCATAGTTGCCCTTGAAGATCATACAGATACGTTAGGACACCTGTATCTGTGAGGGATCTGTTCTACAATCTACTTTTGAATAATTGAAACCATGGATAGTAGCAAATTCTATATGCAACATACAATGAGGGAGAACAAAGGCCAGAAGGCCTGCCCCCCTGTATGTTGGACATAGGGCTTCAGTAAACAACAGCACCCTAACACTTCATCAATTAACTTGAATTAGTCATTTCAAGGCTTTGTTTAGGTGAATATATTTTAATTGTTTCAGGAATCCTTTTTTTTCTTATTTTGGAAATACAGTATACAAATCCTGTAGCCTACTGGGTTTAACTGATTCTTTCTCCCACTGCTATCCCGAAGAAATATATTCTTATGGAATGCAGGAAGTTGCATAAAAAAGTAAGGTAGAAAGTTTGTGTTTTGCAAACTTGATAAAGGAATCTAAGGCATAATGTGGGAAACCAGATTTAAAACTAAATGGCATAATTTTCTTCTTGGCTATTTTCAGCAGTCTTGAGTTGAATCTGTCTATCCTGTCGTAATCCCAAGACAAGATAATTGCATCATGAAACTCATCTCCAGTCTGAATTTTTTGTTGTTGATAAAAACAGCGCCCTTTTGCAAAGCTTATGAGTTTGGCCTTACTATCCAGTACTGATTTAGTTTCTTTCTCTTATAGAGGCAAAACATGGAGGAAACAAGAATGGCAAGAAAGAAGGCATTTCTGGAAGTTCTTTTTTCACTTGGTTTATGGTAATTGCATTGCTAGGAGTATGGACATCAGTTGCAGTGGTTTGGTTTGAACTCGTCGATTATGAGGAAGTTCTAGGTAAGAGTTGTACTGTGTGCAGTATAAAATAAAAAAACAGTAAAGTTTAGTGTTCCCAAATGCTTTTATTTGAAAATTCTGTTTCAAAAATTAAATAGTAATAGCTGTTTATTTGTTGTTTCTTGCCAGATTTAGAATTCTTTTAAGGTAATAAATAAAATTAAGTTCAGAGGAAAGCCACAAGTATATAGAAATAAAATGAATGTAGAAATAAAAATGGAGAAAATTAGGCTGCAGATTGAACAGAGCATTGAAGGGAGAGAATCATGTAGCTAATCTGTTTGGCTTCTGATTATGTGAATAATGGTTTCTGTGTTTTTACCATGCATGCAGCCAAAGCAAAGGACTTCCGTTATAACTTGTCAGAGGTACTCCAAGGTAGGACTGTAGAGAAATAAATTGTTATCACATTCCAGGGGCTTGAAATAGAAAATTCTATTTTATAAAACGATTTTTTCTTTTCCTCTTTAAGTTCTAGAAAATATTTTTGGTGTTCATTGACTTTTGAGTGGAATTGACATTTAAATTAGAAAAATCTTCATTTCTCATTCCTGAAGCACTATTTTTCTGGTTTCATTATTGTAACTTCTGCATTACCCTATGGTTTCTAGGTCCTATCTTATTTTATAGATTTTTGCAATGTTTGCAGGGTTTTTTGTGGGGGGGGTGAATAGCAATAAAGATGGGTGGAATCCCCTGAACACTCTATTTTTCTTCTGTGCTTTGAGAAGGAAATATGGGGTTAGATGCCTCATACGTATAGTCTTGGGTGTAGATAACTGATGCTGCCATGCATGCTTTTAAAGAAAATTCTTGAAGTTATTGGATCCTGTGGGTAGACAAAAGATACCAGCAGCATAAGTATATACTATTTTCCCGAAAATAACACCTAACCTGAAAATAAGTCCTAGTATGATTTTTCAGGATGCTTGTAATATAAGCCCTACCTCAAAAATAAGCCCCAGTTAAGTGAAATCCCGCCCTCCACCATTGTGCCACATTGTTCAGCAACCAGAAGAAGATTACATGACTGTATTTGAATAAATGTAGATTGTTGTACATGAAAAAAATAAAATAAAACACCACCTGAAAATAAGCCCCAATGTGTTTTTGGAGCAAAAATTAATATAAGACCCTGTCTCATTTTCGGGGAAACATGGTAGGAGATGGATAAAGTGGAAGCCTTACTGAAATGGTGGCCAGAAGATCTAGTTTTATAAGAAGAGTGAGATAACCTTTGGATATGCAGATGAGAAAAATTATTTTAAGGATAAGGTTATGGGCTGTTGCTGAAATGTGGGAGTTATCAACTATATGTAAATTTTCAATCCAGAGATTTACAATTACACATTTTAGTTTAAAAGAAAATTAATATTTGTTTTTGACTGTGTTAAACCATAATAATCTTTTACTCTTGAAATGGAAAATTGTAATAGAGTTTACATTATAAATTATTAAAATGTGAACTGGTTCAGTTTAGGCAGTGAACAAAAACATGTGGTTTCCACTTAAACCTTTGTTTGCACTTCCATATGATTTGGCAAATTATAGTTTAGAGTTGCTTCTGTTTTTTGTCTTCTTGGCATTCTTTTTTCATTGGCCTCTACAGGAAGAACAGCAGACTTGTCAGAGTATGCCAAGCAATATCTAGGCCTGATTTTCCATTTCATTTGTACTGTTTTTAGTGTAAGGAGGAGTAATTAAACTATTAACAGTTATTTTGATATTTGTTTGGATATTTTGATTTTAGTTGTTTAAAGGAACTTAAATTGGCTGCTTAGCAACCCTGAAAAGATAATGTTTTAGCATCATAGTCTTGTTCAGAGAATCATGGCAGAAAAATGATCTTCCTCAAATTTCAGCCTTTCCATCTGAAACTGCCCACACTTCCTGTCAGCCTGGCATGCTTTGCTTAGTTCTGCTTGAGTGCATTATAAGTGATTGGGATATAGTTCTATTGGTATCCACAGATAGTGATTCACAAATTTGCATTGTGGAAGGAATATCCCTACATTGCATATATTTGTATTGCTCCTTACTTCACTGCTTGAGAAATCAAAATTGTGTTTAATGAGCTGTTCATGATGTATACATGATGTATAACTCAGCACTGGTTATATTAATTAATATTAATTAATTAATTAAATGCCACAAGGTAACAATTAGCAGTATGTTTTTTTTAAAATCATGTGCCATCAAATCAATTCTGCCATATGGTGACCTTTGTCAGGGTCTTCCAGGTTAAAAAAAAAATACTCAGAAGTGGTTTACCATTCCCTTCTTCTGGGATTGTGCAGCTTGCCTAAGGCCACGCAGGCTGGTTTTACTCATAGGAGGCACAATGGGGAATCAAACTCCCAAACTCTGGCTACAAAGCCAGATAGCTAAACCACTGAGCTATCCAGCCTGCTGTGTTTAAATGCCTGTATTTGTGTGTGAGTACACACTCTCTCACACAGAATGAGCTCCTGGGTCAAATCCTGTTTCAGTTGTAGCAAAACTTCTGTTGATTTAAATGGAGAAGTATTGCATTCATTGTAATATCAAGGTTGCAAATAAAGCATGTGTAAAAGCTCTGATGTGTTAATTATTATGCAGTATGTGAAAGGTTTCAGTGATGCACAATGTGTTAAAATATTCACTCGATAGCACTTTGCTTATCTTGCAAATTCCTAGATCCGTAAACTTGTATAACCAACTATTTGGTCTCCTGGTATTTCACTGGTTTTTCAGCAGATTCTGGTTCCTGAAGTTCCAGGGGTCCAGGCTAGTTTTCATATTGATACTCCTTGTCATGGACAGTTTGGTGTTGATGTATTTGTTGAAAGTCTGTCAAATCTTGACGGTGCTTGTTACTTTACATAAGCAGGATAAAAATGTTATATGTGAATTGTAAAATATGCCAGCAATTGTGGAGGTGCTGACTTAGTGAGATATTAATCTATTTCATCAACCTTTTTCCAAAATATTTGTTTTTCTTTCATACTTTGTACTTGCCAATTGAAAAACCTGTGAGCACCTACCTTAAGGCTGTTGGTATAATGTCATAGACGTAATTGCCAAATCAAGTGATCTGTTGCCAGAATAGAAAACTGATTGCAAATTGTGAAAAATGTGATCATCAGTGTGACCACTTTGACACTGCAATATGATTTCAGATGTATGAAATTACACCCAATTTTAGAAAAGATTGGTTTGTTTAAGAAAGAGAAATAAATCATCAAACATGTAGGCTTCCATTTGTGTTTTCAAATGAGACTTTTTATATAATTTCATCATTCTTCTTTGCTGTCTTTTATCATGTCAAGAAATCAATTTTAAAATGTTCAAATGTATTAACCATTCTCTCTTTATTCCAGGAAAGCTAGGGATCTATGATGCTGATGGAGATGGAGATTTTGATGTGGAAGATGCCAAAGTGTTGCTAGGCAAGTAAATATTTCTAAAACTTTATTGAGAATGTGCATTCTGTTATAGCAACAAAATTGAAATGTAATCTGAACAATGGTATTGGTGAAACTGTTTACATTAGATATTGTGGCCAATATTTTTAAAAAATAAGAATTATATCTCCATGTTTGTATAGAAGCAATCTGAGAAGAAATAATATTTTTGAAACTTGTTGTAGAGTTTTTACAGTGAAATTCTCCCATTGCTTCAGTCAGCTGAAACCTAACAAAATCCACAAACTTTCCTTCCTTCCTTCCTTCCTTCCTTCCTTCCTTCCTTCCTTCCTTCCTTCCTTCCTTCCTTCCTTCCTTCCTTCCTTCCTTCCTTCCTTCCTTCCTTCCTTCCTTCCTTCTAGCTGGATTCTGAAGAGTACTGAAGGGGGCTGTCACAAAAAGTAATGAGACCAGGACCCCACAGGGATAGGTATACATATACTTTATTGTTATGGCATCAAGCCATACATAAGACAAAACTGAATGCAGAACTTCAAGAATTGGCATAAACTGCAAAAAGCCAGACCAGACAAACAAGAAGTAAAATATCTGAAACAACAAATATGGCAATATAAAACCAGGGTCTAAGGGTTTGGCTGTCTATTCTGGCTATAAATGGCTTGCTGCCCAAAATTTCGCTACCAGCTCCGGAGTAGTCTGATTTTGATCAATTAACAATTGGTTACAGTAATCTGAGTCCGATTGACCTACCGTATCTTTTAGGAGAGGTGTAATATATTTTCATTGGATCTTGTTGTGCCTGTTACATCTGAGCATCACATGTTCGATAGATTCTATCTCGTCAGATCCACAAGGGCAGAGTCTCTGTTCCCTCAGGATCTTCTTAAATCTACCTTCCAACACCACAGAAGGAAAAGCCTCACATCTAGCCAGAGTAAAGGCTTTCCTAAACATATGCATCTCAAGCTGTGATGGATAGGCCATGGGGAGCGGGCGATATTTGTGCATGTCTGTCACTCTAAAATTGGGGTATACAGTATACTGAAATCTACCTGTCTCTCCATGTCCATTAATCTCTGTTTAAGGCAGGGGTATCCAACCTTTCACCTTCCCTGGGCCACATTAGAAGAAGAAAATTTGGTTTGGGCTGCACATAAATTTGGTTTGGGTTGCATGGGGGGGGCAGCCCTAGCCGTCCTCTGCAGCCCCGCTCCAAGCGCGTTTACCGGCAGCTGTGATCTCAGACAGCAGAAGCTGCCAGCTTCGACTCCGGCGGCTTTATGGGGCCGGGAGGGCGTCCACCTATTGTCAGGGATGGTGCAATGCAGTCTCTCCTCCCCTACCGTTGTGACGTGCCCCGGCTGCATTCTGGCCGCAAGCGTCGGCAGTGTAACTTGAAACTTTGAAATTTCTTTAAAAACAAAACAATTGCACTGGGCCGCATTACGAGCCGACCTGGGCCACATACGGCCCATGGGCCACAGGTTGGACAAGCCTGGTTTAAGAGCTGATTTCGCTTCATCCCATTTCATGCTCAATATTGCTTGAGGAGAGAAGCCCATAACTTCCAATTTATTTAGGACCGCTTTTAACCACTTCGATTGAAAATTGTCCTCTAAAAGTAGATGGGTTAATTCCTGTAATTGAAAATTTATTTTAAGCCAGTACTGAAGGGAAGCTAGTGTGATTTTGGTAACCATTCTTAGTAAGCCTGTCTCTAGACGAATTCATGCATTCAGTACGCATCTTGGAATTTCAAGGATTGCTCTAAGGAATTTAGACTGAACCCGCTCTGTCGGGTGAAAGCGACTGGATGGAGGCCCCATAAAGGTGCCATAAAGCATCTGGCTGACCACCTTTGCCTGAAAGAGTTTTTAGGCTGCTGGAATATATTGCCCCTCTTTGGAACGGTAGAACCTTAAGATGGCATTTGCTGTTTTTCTCCTTGGGTAGCTGCATATTGTATATGGGCATTTCTGTCCCCAGTGGATTGAAGGGCCATGCCTAGATATTGAAAGCAGGAAACCTGTTCAAGAGACTGTCCATTTATAATCCAAGACCTTTTTTTTTTTTTTTTTTTTTGTCTTCAGCCAAAAGCCATAATTTTGGTCTTTTGATAGTTTATTTCTAATCCCTTCATTTTGCAGAAGTCTGCAAATTTCTTAAGGGCTCTCTTCAGGCCGATTGCCGTTCTCGCTAGAAGCACAGCATCATCTGCATGAAGAAGGATAGGAATATGTCTTTGATGGAATTTTGGAGAATAGAGACTAGGAGAGTTCAGGTGTTCTACTATGTCATTTATGTATAAACAGTGAGGAGCCTGTAAGCAGCCCTGTCTTACTCCTTTATAGGTGTTAATTGGTTCTAAATTTACACACACACACACACACACACACACACACACACACACACACACACACACACACACACACACACACACACACACACACACACACACACACACACACACACACACACACAAAAACCCTGGGGCAATACATAAAATTAAAGAAAGGACACTAGAAGCATTTGAAATTGAGAACCGTGTGTATTTCATAGTGAAAACCAAAACAAAGTTAAAAAGTGATAGAAGGGAATGGTTTAGAAACGTGAAAAATACAATACATCTGTATGGAAATAGGAAGTCACTCCAGGATATAATTGGAGGGAAATGAGCAAAAAAGAAGATCTAAGTGCATAGAACAAATGAGGTATGTGGATGTTGAGATACATGTACCTGAAAAGACCTCTCAACATGAAAAATAGGGGAGAGGTTTTGAAGATTGAAATCTGTGACAGAAAGAAGGATTTACAAGATTTCATCTCATTTAGACATGTGGATTGTGAAGATGAACAAGATTAGTAATAATAGAATAATAGATTAATGTATAGAGTGAACTAAATGTACAACTTAAAAGGGAATATGATCAGGTCCCGAAATCTTCTCATTCAAATAAACTTCTTTTCTATGTTATATCATTTTTGTTTCATATTCACGTTCTGTAAAAGGTTTTGTAGATTCATTTTGGTATGGGAGAATTTATGTAGCACTAACTTAAGGGTTCTGGTAAGGTGTTTTGGATATTTGAGAAGTTTATTAAGTTTGATTTGTGTCTCTATATTTCATAAAGATTTTCCAGTGTTTTTTGTGCATCTCATTTGATAATGCACTACCTTAGTCAAAATTTACTGCATTACTTTTTGTGTATTCCAATTACTTTTCATATAATGTGTTTGTTAGGAAAAACAGAACAGAAATCAGTAGGTTCACTTGCACCCTAAATCTCTAGTTCATGATTTCTTTAATAGTCAAAAGAAGAATAAGCTGCAAAGTTATGTGGCTGATGGTAGTGTTATTTTTTGTAAACAGTTCTTTCAACATTGTGCTTCACAGAATCCTATATATAAAGTAAATATGCACAATTATACAGAAATCAGATATATAGCAGAATGTTTCTCTAGTAGCTGTGTTAATGTGTTTTGTAATGAGCTCTGTAAAAAGAGCCCACTCCCAGCTTTGACCAGGAGACCTGATATAGTGTGAAATACGCCTGATTCTCTCTCTCTCTCTCTCTCTCTCTCTCTCTCTCTCTCTCTCTCTCTCTCTGTGTATTTGTGTGTGTGAGGGGGGGGCACAGGTAACAGAGAACACACATATTTGGACATGTGTACCTTAGTTCAGAGATAGGCTGGACAAACCACTAAAAAGATTTCAATCTTAAATTTCATTCTGGTATTGGTTACAAATTTTTGTTCCTTAATTTTTAGTATATGATCACCTACCCAAGATACCATTTTTCAAATAGCTTGAGTCAAAGAAAATGAAGTAGTCCCTGCAAACTTCACATTATCTTGTTTCTGCACTAGCTTCCTGGATCTAGAGCTTGTTGCTGACATTGTAGTGCAATTTTCAGTGACTGCTTTTCTACTGCAGCTCATTCGCACACATCATCCAGATCTGGTCTGGAACTGTGGGATTCTTTGGAATAGATTTCTGTATTGCTGGGGGGAAATGCAGGGGGAATTATCCAAACTCACAACTTCACCTCTTCAGCTGGTGCATGCCTTCAATTAGGAGTTACCACAATTGGCTACAACCTCAAAGTATGCAAGGTTCTAATATACTGACATTTCATACAGTATGTTGTATGCTTGCCTGGCATATGTGGTCAGTTTATATAACACACAGCTGCTAAAATCTGATGTGTGGTCCACTTTAAACTGTCAGTCAGTTTCAATGCAGAGCTTGTCTTCTCAAGAAAATATAGAATTCAAATGCTAGAATCCAATACCTGCTTCCTTTTTGTGCTTGTACAATATGCTTTCAGAACTACAGCGATAGTTCAGGAGAACATAACTTTCCCCGATCTTAACAGTTTACTGTGATACAGTATATGTTACTCAGATAGTGCTCTGTGTGTAGATCATCCATTCTTAAAGTATCTTTTTCTGCAGCTCTTAATTCAGTGGAATTTCAACTTTAAAAAAATTGTCTGTAGTGTAGTTTATTGAGCAAAATTCTTTTAGCAAATGTGGAGAATAACAGCTGTGTGGGAAGAGTAGTCTGCATGATCTCCAGATTGCAGTTTCACAAGCTATACATCACTCTGTTGAAAGCAAAAGAGCTTCTGTTTGTGTGAGGGGTTTGTGGATGCCCCCTTGCACAATTACAAAATAAAATAAAATAAAATAAAAACCCACCATGTGTGCAAAGAACCCTTGTGTACATGGAAAAAACACATAGGATTGGAGTCTTTATATTTCATTATGCTATGAAACACTGTGGAGTCTTTGCCTGGAAGTGTAAAAAAATAGATATATGATAGACGTTAGAAATATATTAAATAGACGAAGCTGGTTGGATAGCTCAGTAGTTTAGGTATGTAACTGTGGAGCCAGAGGTTGGGAGTGATTGCCCACTCTGCCTCCAGAGAGAAGAGCCAGCCTGTGTGACCTTGGACAAGCTGGACAGTCCCAGGGTGTCCCCAGAAGAGGGATTGGTAAACCAATTCTGAGTATTCTTTACCTAGAAAACCCTGGAAAGGGTCACCATAAGTCAGAATTGACTTGACGGCACATGCCTATTATTAGTAGGGACTATAGAGTGATCTCACAGTGCATGGGTTGACAAAAACAACAAAGAATCCTGAAGATGAGCATATTTATTCCAGCATGAGCTTTGTGGATTTTAGCCCACTTCATCAGATTTATGAAGTATTAGTAATTATATACATAATGGTAAATAGAAAGGTTAGAGGAAAATTAATTGTACAAAGTATTGACAGTAATAATGACAAAGGAAAAGGTGAGGAAGGGGACTAGTTCACTCCATGGGCTCTGCCCCAATAAGGCAGTAGTCCTGGCACAGCCCTGGCTGAGGAGAAAAGGGGGGAAAGGGGGGTTACGTACCTTCCATCCCCTAACCTTTACCCCAGCGTTTTCCCCTCTCACTACCACTGTTCTCTGCTGCTGTTTCTGCTGCCTCCTTACTCACAAGTTAATCTGGTAAACCTGTTTGCAAGTAAGCCAGCAATCCAAAGACCCATGTGGACCCTTCTCACAAGAGAATAAACATCTCCAGTGTGAATGGAAGGATTGCTCAACTGATAAAATAAACTAGATCATACTGAAGATAAGAACCTTTTATGTGTGCATCAGACTGCTCCGAATGTCTGGACAGCCCTAAACTTATATAAACAAGGATGTATTGAAATATTTTTGTGTATTTGCATTGTGAAGAATAAAAAATAGGGGAAAGTGGTTTCAATGTATCTTATCGTGATAAACTTTTAAAATACTCTTATTTTTGTATACATCATGAAAACTATATTTCATTGCTTTAGACTCAGTTTCTTTCTGTGGAAGTAATCACATTCCTAAAAACAGTAAAACCAACAGTGCTGTGACAGTGGAAATAAAGCTCTTGTGCTGTGTTATGTATTTTCAGCAGAGCCTACTCTGTCAGATGTATGAAGTGGTTACCTGAGTGGTAGGTGTCTGGAGTTCAAAGCAAAATAAAGTGGTGCCTTAACTTACGAACTTAATCCGTAATGGAATGGTGTTTGTAAGTCAAAATGTTCGTAAGTCAAAGCACCATTTCCCATTGAAATGCATGGGAACAGGATTAATCCGTTCCAGCATTTCAAAAAAATATCAAAATAAAAATAAACAGAGCAAGGCTCACACTGGTACTGCAAAAAAAAAATAAAAAAAATAAAAAACCACAAATCCCAAAACAACGCAGCACAGAAACATAACTCCCCCAGTCCAAACCCATCCTCCAAAACCCACCCAGAACAGTTTAAAAAGGAAAAGGACCTTACCAGTCTGAAGCTTCCCGGGCTTCCACCACTGCAGCGACCTCTGCGCCGGGAGGCAGGACCCTGGGAAATTCAAATGGCCTTCCAGCCAGGCTCCTGGCTCCCAGCGTAGGATCCGTTCCCGTTGCTCACTTCCCAGTCGGGCTCTGGAAAGCAGAGCCCAGCTGGGAAGTGAGCAGTGCGGATGAACCCTGTGCCAGGAGGCAAGAGACCAAGAAATTCAAATGTCCTCCTAGCCAGGCTCAAGACTCCCAACTCAGGGTCAACCCCGCCGCCGCATCCCTTTTCCGAACCATTGGGGCGAAAGAGCTACAAAGAAGCAGCCTCTTTGCCACCAACAGTTTGAATTTCCCACCCTTTTCCCCTGCCTTTTTTTTTGGTTCGTAGGTCAAGACTCCGTTTGCAAGTCAAAGCAAAATTTTGCAAATGGAGCTGTTCGTAAGTCAAAATGTTTGTAGGTCAAGGCGTTCATAAGTCAAGTGTAAGTATGTGTTTGCTAAAGCAAGAAAAAAATTAGCAAAAGCAAAACAAAACAAAACAAAACACCAAGCACTGTGGGAGATTGCTTTAGGGGTTTTACAGTGCAGTGGTGCCTTGACTTACGAACGCCTTGACCTACAAACAATTTGACTTATGACCATCTCCGGCTGCAAAATTTTACTTTGACTTACAAACGGAAAAAGGCAGGGAAAAAAAATGCGGGGAATTCAAACCCCTGGTGGCAAAGAGGCTGCTTCTTTGTAGCTCTTTCGCCCCAACGGTTACAGCAGGCGGTTAGGGAACTTTTTTACTCCTGGGGTGCAGGAGGAGGAAGGAGAGGCGGGGTGGCTCTGGATTGCTGCTGGGCACGGGAAGCTGGTGCACTCCCTGCTGCAGTGAGCGCAGCTGAAGGCATGGGTTTACTCACAAGTAGGCACCACCAAAGGCATGGGTCTACTCATGAATAAGTGCCGCCAATGGTGCGGGTTGGAGGGGCTCCGTGGATGGGTTGTGCAGCAGCGGCACAGGAGGAGGAAGGAGAAGCGCCTGGGTGCCAGTGCTTTGGAAGCCCGGGAAGCCTCCGCAGAGGCTTTGGACTGGTAAGGTGCTGCCTTTGCCTTTTAAAAAACTTGTTTTGGGTAGGTTTGGAGGGTAGGTTTGGGCTGGGGGGTTAAGTTTTGGTGTTGTTTTGTTTTTTTGGTGTGTTATTTTTGGCAGTTCCAGCGTGGGACTTGCTCCAGTGTTTATTTTTGGATTTGTTTGCTTTTTTGTGTGGTTTTTTTTTTTTTTTGCAGTTTGTTTGTTTTTTTGTTTTTTGTTTTTGCAGTCTCAGCGTGGGACTTGCAGTGTTTTATTTTTATTGGTACTTTTTTTTCTTCGGCCAGAACGGATTAATTGGTTTTTCAGAGCATTCCTATGGGAAATGGTGCTTTGACTTACGAACGTTTTGACTTACGGGCACCGTTCCAATATGGATTAAGTCAAGGCACCACTATATTTTGCACTGCACTGATGACTGTTCTAATACATTAGACTGAGTATACAAAATATTTGTTCTTTCCTGAACTGTGATGACAAACAATGATAGCAAACTGGCAGTATAAATTTCTTTGATTCCTTCGTAACTAAAAACTGTTCTACTTGATTAGCTTCGGTTTTTTTCCTTGCTAATTCTCTCAGTCATACTGTTCTAACTCTTCATGTACTGACTATGATACTGGGTACAGTATCTTAAAACCTTCCGTTTCACCTTCTTTTTTTCCAGCTAACTGCTGCTTTTTCTCTTTCTTTCTCTTTCCTTTATTGCTGTGTAGGCCTGACCAAAGATGGCAATAATGAAAATATTGATTCACTTGAGGAAGTCCTTAATATTTTAGCAGAGGAAAGTTCTGATTGGTTTTATGGTTTCCTCTCATTTCTCTATGATGTAATGACTCCTTTTGAAATAATAGAAGAAGAAGAAAATGATGCAGCAGATGATGTTGATGGTACGTCACAGAATGAAGGGGTTCAGGGGAAAAAAACTTGTGTTATTGTGGATTTACAGAACCAGTGAATTCAGTTCAGGAACCAAATTCATTGACTTATGGAAATGTCCATGAAATTTTCAAATGCAACAGGGTGCTGGGTAAAATGAGGCAAAGTCCTCTAATGGACATATGAGCCATATAATGTAGATTCACTTGTCAAAAAGTCTTAGAAACTTGCAATTTGTGAGACAGGCTGAAGTAACACATTTGTTAGTGCAAAGACAAAAGTGTCTTCAGTAGTGTGATTGGTTTCTGTATGTTTTTGCTTCCGTTTGTGCATTCTTGGCACTAACCTGCTTAAGTACTATAACAGTAAATTGTACTATTAACCCTTGAATGGCTCATCTTTTTAATGACGTGTTAACTGATTGTTGAAAATTCTGGCATGATTGGCACATTGTGTATATATATATATATTTGTATTTTAAATTTTATTATTCTGTCTACTTTAGGATCAAATAAAATAAAATAAAAATACTGTTATTTAAATTATTTCAATTTGCAACCAATGATTATTCCTTAATGTTTTGGTTTCTTAGATGTCTTTACAAACTTGTTGAATTGACTATTTAAAATAGTCATTAAAATTTGTTATCACATTAGTAAAGCCATTTACTATATAAAAGAACTAGCATGTGGCTTTTAACTTTATATTTTTAATGGCTGGCACATTTCCTTCTTACTATCCTACTCATCTCTCAAAGACAGATTTGTTTGTAAGAGTTTATTGGACATTTTATGAAAGTGAGAATCTGTAAATATGTATTTCTCCTGTAATGTCAACCTAATTAAAGATAATACATACTATACTAAAATGAATGGCTGACTTGGGTTTGATTAATTCCTGCCCCACATACTTGTCTGGTTGCATTGTGATGTGACTGTTGTACCAATGGCCCCGTTCTGTTTGCATGGCTAGGTTTCTGTGCACCAGCTAACCCTTTGAAAATAGTTATATATAGCAAAATGTTACTGGAAGAATATGAGGTTGGGAGACCAAAATAGTACCTAGTTTGTATGCATACTGCTGAAAAAAATGCTCAGCTACATTTAACTGGATGCTGCTGAGAAGGGTCTGATCTCAGAAACAGTAGAGGAAGCAGAGACATCTTTTATTATTCATTCTAATATTGGTATGAAATTGGAATTTTTAGGCTTGCTTATCTATGAGTGTTTAATACTGAAAAAGTAGCTTTATGTTCTGCATAAGTGTTTGTTTAAATCACTGTTGACACTAATGTGTGACTGATTTTAGAAAGTACAGTTTTGTTTGGCAAAATCAAGTACAGTATATGAGCTGAACCCTGGATTTCTGTGACCACCTTCAACTGCGTCTGATGCAAAATATGGGGTTTTTGCCTCTGTAGAATAAGATTTTGTCTTCTTAGATACAACTGTTTTATAAACATTTAAAAACTGCAGATGATTTGTTTGCAAATTATTATCTTCATCTGCATTAGAGTATGTGAATTACAGCCTTTGGCTTTTTTTGCATTTTAATCAAAGGACGACAAGAAACTGCCCTTCATAGCTTGAAATATGTTTTGCTTTAAGAAAGTTTGGAATATCTACTTAAAAATTGGATGCTTAATGTAAGTTGTGTTCAGATATTTGAATTCAAGTGTTTAACAGGGCACAAGTAAGGATGGGGATGGAGAAATGTGTTCTCTGCCCGCCCATCATGTCCCTGCTCATTAGATATAGCAAATCTGAAATAGAGACTTCATCGTTTAGTCGTGTCTGACTCTTCGTGACCCCATGGACCAGAGCATGCCAGGCCCTCCTATCTTCTACTGCCTCACGGAGTTGTATCAAATTCATGTTGGTTGCTTCGCAGACACTGTCCAGCCATCTCATCCTCGGTCGTCCCCTTCTCCTCTTGCCATCACACTTTCCCAACATCAGGGTCTTTTCCAGGGAGTCTTTTCTTCTCATTAGATGGCCAAAGTACTGGAGCCTCAGCTTCAGGATCTGTCCTTCCAATGAGCACTCAGGGTTGATTTCCTTTAGAATTGATAGGTTTGTCCTCCTTGCAGTCCAGGGGATTCTCAAGAGTCTCCTCCAGCACCACAATTCAAAGGCATCAATTCTTCGGCAGTCTGCTTTCTTTATGGTCCAGCTCTCACTTCCATACATCACGACAGGAAAAACCATAGCTTTGACTATTCGGACTTTTGTTGGCAAGGTGATGTCTCTGCTTTTTAAGATGCTGTCAAGATTTGTCATCGCTTTCCTCCCAAAGAAACAGAGACTGCTGTGTATATATAACTTTGAACACTGGATGAACAGTATTTTAATTGCTTAGGGGCATACACACATTGAACAAACTCCCTGGTTCAGGCCTCCTTAACTCCTGCATTCATAGAAGGGATGGGACCACTGAGCACAGCTATACTGGATTTGAACATTTAAACATGGTTGTTTTTCTTGTTAAATATTATTCACAACTTAATGGGTGATGTCCTGTTGCTTTCCATAATAAATTACAGCTCGATTAGGTCCATTAAATCAGTGTAGATTTGGAAAGTCACGTCCTCCATAAGTTCTGTTGATTCAGTGGCCTGAAACGTAGTATGGTAAGCAACAAGATTTCAGCCATAAAGTAAGAATAGAAGATAGGTACTGCTATGGAGCATGTACTGACCTTAGAGTATTTATCCATTTTCAGGAAATATGATATAGTTGTTAGGTGGATTTTTTTTGATGGTTGCACTCTGCACAAGAATGTTCCTCAGCAGCTATTCAGCTTTAAGAGGAGTGACATAGGAGTTGTCACCAGATAACTTAATTCTGTTATTTGTTGCCCATTTCTACAGGCATATGCTTACCATTATTATTGTCTCGGTTTCTTAAGTTGCTTATTGCCTTGTCACTAATTTATTCATTATGTCATCGCAGTCTTTGATTTTTCAAGATGGACAGGATGTGTATATCTGTTCGAATTTTAACTTGGAAATAAGGATCTCAAGCCCCTTAGAGCAGACCCCATTACCTTACATAATTAAAAGTTAGCAATGACAGTACAATAATGGTAATTAAAAAATAGCATTACTCATTGTACCCAAGGGGGGGGGGAACACTTCTGGCAGGTTGTTTCATTAAAAATGTCCATAAAAAATAATATTATTGCTCCTTGTGTAATGTAAGAAGTAACTTGAACAACACCAGTTTTTGATGGTTTGCTTCCAAAGTCTGGTTGACATGGGGTTCTCTTTTAGGATTACAGTAATCTAACATCTTCATGAATTACTCGAAAAGGAATAGGGCAGGTTACTCATCACATTTACAGAGGATGCCAGACTGGGTGGAGTAGCTAATAACCTGTGAAGATGGAAACAGGATTATGGGATGATCCTGACAGGATATAGCACTGAGCCAAAACCAACAAAACAAATTTCCACCAAGATGCATATAAAGTCTTTGCTATACATAAGAAGAATCAGTTTCATGTGTACAGGATATGTTACCTATGCATGACAAAAGTACATGAGAAAGATATTTATTAATTTTAGTAGACTGTAACCTAAATATTCAGCAACGGATACAGTGATTATAAAGGGTAGTGCAGTTCCAGGATGTATCAGTAGGAATATAGTATCCATTCATGAGAACTAATGATACCATTCTTTTCAGCTTTAATGAGACCTCATCTGGATTACTGCATTCAGTTATGCAGAACTAGGACTAGTCAATCACATTCTTCTCAATTTGCTGTTGTGGTTTTCTGGTAACAATAATTTGTTTTGGTGATTACATTTGCCCTCTAATCTGCCCTCTGGTTAATGCATTGTTAAATTTCACAATGTCCACATTTTTATTGCTGAGTGTAAATAGTAAAGGGAAAATATCGTTCACCAAAGGAGCTGGCACATGAATCAGAAACTCAGGGTAACTTTTGATTATTGGCAACACAGTTTAAGGAAGATAACAGTAAACTAGGAGGACCAGCTCATAATTATTTTCTTCTTTGCCTTTTGGCAATATCATGATTGTTCTGCATTTTTCTAAGACTGGTACCCTGTTTCCCTGAAAACAAGACCTAACCTGAAAGTTAGCCCTAGTATGATTATTCTGGATGATCGTAATATAAGCCCTACCCCCAAAATAAGCCCTAGTTAAGTGAAACCCCGCCCCCACCATTGTGCAGCAACCAGAAAAAGATGACATGACTGTAAAATAAAACATCCCCTGAAACTAAGCCCTAATGCGTTTTTTGGAGCAAAAATTAATGTAAGATCCTGTCTTATTTTCGGGGAAACATGAAGTGCAGATTAAACAATGAGGTTCCACAATAAAAAGACAGAATAGTTACTGCAGGAGAGGAGGAACAAAATGGCCAGTTGTCACAGTCAGATTGTTGAAAGGTGCTTCATTGTTGTTTCTCCCTTTGAGTTAACTAGATGGAATGCTTAAACTGTGCCAGTGCTTTAGGATTAAAAGATGGTACTCAAATATAATATATTGTTCATGGAGAAAATCAGTCTCTTCTTTTGGGAAAAAAAATTGTTGCCTGAAGGTTCTTCACTATTGCAATTTGAATTCAGTCCACCTTGGTGTATTACATGCCCATCTTGCTATACTATACACAACTTTCCATCTACAGATGAATTCACAGTCTAATTATTCCCAGTTTCTTCCAAATAACCTCATTGCATGGACACATCCACGTGACACAAGGATGTGCCTCATATTTACAGGAGGATTTTACATGAACCTCTGTATACATTTTGTGAAAGTGTGAAATAAACTGTGATCATGGGGTTAGCTTTGCTGATCTCTAGGTCCATGTCTTGCTTCTCCCCATCGAACATCTGACATACTTTGCATGAATACAGACATTTGCAAGGAAAATGTGTACCTACAAGGAATGACCATGCTTTGTCAGGTTACCTTGTACACATGAGCTGTTTGAAAATATATCTGTACATTGGGGTACTTTTCAAAAATACCTGGTGAAAGTTCAGGAAGAGATGGCAAACACACAGTTCAAGTGATGTTTTGGCTGCTAACACATTTAGCCCCAGCCAAGTCTTTGCACATTCACTGAATGCACAGAGGGGTGTCAGTGAACTTCCTTACTGATTATTTATACACTTTATGGAAAATGTAGTATGAAAAGAGCTCAGAGTAGGCAAATTGTAGCCTTCCATATGCTCTTGAATTGCCCTGTTATCCATCACGGCTCACTATGCTGCCTAGAGCAAGAGTTGCTGTCCACCAGCAGCTGGAGGGCCGTAATTTGTCCACCTCCGATCTTGCTGGTATATGAACGCATGCCACCTATTTCAGTGTTGGTGCTGTAAATGGTGGCTGTACATAAAACCAGTGTGACTAAAAGCTCTGTGATAAATGATTGCTTTTGTCAGAGATGTGGGATAGAATGTTTTTTCATATATGCTATATTTTTCCATTGAATTTTTCCACACCATATATATTTATGTTTATCCATGTTTGTTTGGTCTGTTGTACTGTAATCAGTCATGTTAGCTGGCCTAATTATATGTTATGAACGTCTCTAAATTATTTTTCTAAGGAAACAAGCATTGACAAGCCCTCATGCTCAGTTGCCCAGGGAAGAAGTAAAAAATAATACTCTGACAACCTCAACTGTAGTGCTGTTGGTTTTTCACTGGGTCTGCTCCAGACATATACATGGTATATTTATCCTCAGTAGACTAAAATGAAAACACTGATAAGTTTTTTTTTTTTTTTGGCAAAATCTCTTACTCCTCAATCTGTCACACAAAATGTGATAAAGTTGCTTGCACCCACAGACTCACACCCACTTTTAGTGAAATAAAATGTTCAACTAGTTGTACTGAATCAGACTTTTCTGTTTGAAATGCAACTGAAAGATAATGCAGAAGAGTGAGTAAGTGAAGCTGAAGGTGCTGTAGTTATACGTCAGAAAAAAAATTCAACTGTTGATGTAAGATATAAAAGGTATAGCTTTCTTTAGGTATGTATCCTAAAAACAGTATTCTTTTAGGTTAAGTAATTTTTGTTAAATATAAGGGTAGGTGGGGCTCGTCAGCCATGGAAGGCAGCCCATCTAGGAGAAGGAAAACTCCGATTTCAAACCTCCACTGCCTTGTGGCTATATCCACTCATGGAAAAGGCTTCAGGAGTTAACCTCAAGGCAAAATCCGGAGCTGAAGTCCCGAAGGCAACATGTGTCGTTCTGCCACCTCCTGCGACATTGCTGGAACCAGTTGTATTGGCTCTTGCCTTTCCATTGGACCATTTCAGCAATGTGGAGAGGGGGGATCTGCTGCTTGGGTAACAGCCTATCCTCCATATTACCTTACCCGGGCTTCATGCTCTGGAGAGGACACTCAATTCAGAGCATGTTACCATAGTCTCTCGAGACTGAAGGATGCCTATGCTATGCTATAAGGGAAGTACTATATATGCTGTTCTCTTCGCATTATTACAGATAATAAAATATAAAATACTAAAATAATTCCCACTTAAAGCTCTGAATGTGTTTGAATATAATATTTAAACCAAACATGATAAATCAGATAACATTATTTAGAGCACTGGAATTTTTTCTGGAAAAAAATCCAGTTCTACTTTTTCTGGAAAACTCACATCCCTGGTTTTTAAATTTCTTTTACCATCATGTTTCTTTTGTCTATGCAAAAAATTTTAAACTCATTTGGCTCTTGATATAATCCTTATGCCAACAAATGACTTAGAGTCCTCCAAAGGACTGACCTGATCCTCTTCCTCATTACTAGATAAACTTCCAGTATAATCCTATATTTGGAAAAGGATTGAATATTAAACCTTAAGCAGGATCTTTTCTGTTTATACTTTAACTCAGTGCTGTATATAAATCATACAGCTGATTGGATAGTTCTGTGCATCTGACTGTAGACCAGGGCTTTGGAGCTGAATTCCTCACTGTATTTCCAGGGTGGTGGGGAATACCACATTTGGTAAATTGCATGGTCCCAGAGCACCACCATAAGGAGGCCCGAGTTAATTTCTTTGCAGTACTTTACAGTTAGAAAACCCTGGGAAGGCACACTGTTAAGTTAGAATTGGCTCAGTGGCACATCACCACCACCATTATCTTTATTATTATAGTTATTATTGTTATTTAAATCATGCACTGCTTGTTCATAACTGGCAAATTGAAACCACATGCCTATGACTTTTTGGGGTTAATATAAGGTAGTCTTTTACATCCCCTGTTTTCTCAGTGTGATTGCTAGCCTTTCACAATAGGAAACTGGTAGTACAGACTGCCACCATTCTTAATTATTTGTTTTTTTAAAATTATCCTGCTTTTTTCATCTGAAAAAGGCTGTTTAAGGCAGTTTATAGCTCTTTCAATACAGTTAAAACACCAGTATAAGGCAAATAAAACAAGTCTGTGGTCAGCAAGATTAAACACATACAAACTAAAGCAAACTTCCTAGCTACCTACCTAAAGCACATTCGATCATGTTTAATGTCCTTTGGGTAGCAATTCATATTCAGGGTGCTGCTATCAAAAGGGCCATATTCCGTGGCCTTAACTTGTCACATCTCTCTTAGTTGAATGGAGAAGCTGAGTCAATGTATGTTTATGTCTTGGTAGCATTTTAAAGCATAGTTTATTGAAAACACTCCAGGAAAAAATTGTGTATTTATGTCTTTAAAATTCTATGAAAAGTTAATGTTTCACATTGGTGCATCTTCTTTTTCATTTTAATATATAATATCTGGAATCCTTTATATAATTCCTGTAACCTGCTTCCGTCTTGTAAAAATCAGGAGAACCACCTGGAGGGATTGTCAAGAGAAAAGCTAAAATCAAAGGTACTTTGCTATGAGAACCTTAATTACCCTTTTTGTAAACTGATTCTTAATGCTTGAAATGCATGCATTTTGCCATCTTGGTAAATGTGTCTACTAATTTTGGATGCTGTTTGTATGAAGCAGAAATGTGACATATGTCACCCAAAATTTACTAAAAAAAAGAAATGTGAGGCAGTAAGTTAGGGAACCTGACAGTACTCCAAATAATAAAATCCACAATACTTTTAAGGACTCTTTTCTACCTTATTTTGGACTGTACTTGTATGGAAAGAGGCTTCTCTGCATACATCTCTGTTGGATATACAGTCCTGAATGCAAAAAATTGAGTATGTGTCATTTCTTTTCCTGATACAACATATGAAGCTGTGTATGCTAACTTAATAAATGCATAAGTGAGATTCTTGCTGGTTATGTCTGGGAGGAAATGCAGGATTCTGGACTTATTTATCCTTATCTTGTCCAGTATTAGACAGGGGAAATTCTAGTTGCTTTTCTTTAGCTGTTTTGGCTGCTCACTACACTATTCTGGATTAGGGTATATGAGCATTTAAACATCTGGTCCATTGTTGCCATGCCAAGTGAAAAATACACATCTTTCATGTATTTAACCTTTAAGAGAGACTTTATGCCCTCAAAATATCTAGATTAATTAACGTAAATATCAGTTAATTTAAACATTAACATTTTCCATAATGAAGAACAATTATTTTAGAGCTCATTCCCTCTTTATATTTATAATGAACACAAGTGATTCCAATAGATGTAGTAACATGGTTCATTTAAGGTTTTTACCAGTGTACACAAAATAGTGTCAATAGAATGCCAAATACCTAACATTAACAAGGCTACCTTGAATTTATTCTCATTAAGGGAATGATAGCCTATAAGGACAAAGGTGCATACGCTGAAGACATTGTAACTACCCTTCATGAATGTTTTTGTTTCTTTTTAAAAACTGGTGTTTAAAAGGACTGAGGTATGGGGAAAGTTATCTAGGGCAGAACTAGGAGATGTAGTACTCAGTCCCATGACTGCTAGAAGAAGGTGAGGCAGTTGGAAGGAACGAACAGCTGGATGGGATCTTTAACCTATCTGTGCTTCCTAGAAAATGTTTCCTTCAAACTGCCCTTTGTTTAGCTAAGACCAGTTTTGGAGCTTATCTACAATAGTAACGGTGGCGAGGACCAAGGGAGGACTGAGTAAGAGGTTTAGGAATCATGTTGCCTACTAGTTCTTCACTATACACACCACTTCATGTCTAGGAGATCCTAAAATTAGAAATGCATGTGTGTGTTGTTTGTCTTGCATGGCAGATCAGTATTTAATTGGATTTAGATTTGACTTACACTGTACTTTCAAGGAATGAAGTATTTTCACAATAGTTGTGGAATTAAGCAATTCATTGTGCTGAGCTTTTGGAAAGATGTTTTGGTATTAGAATAAAAGAAAGCTGAATAATTTTTCAGTTTAATGGCATGATCAGTTTGAAAATGCATCATAGCATCTTTTATTCCAATAATTTTCTTAAGTCTGTGAATTTAAAGGATGTTATTACTCTATGCTGGCGCAACATACAGTAGGACACCCCCCCATATCCACGGGATCAGTATCTGCTGATTTACTTATCCACGGTCTAAAAATATTAAAAGGAAAATCCTAGAAATATAATATCTAAATATGAAGCTACCAGAACTGACCACTAGAGGCAGCTGTGTTATGCTATTATAACATTCACTAGAAAAATGTATTTCTACAGTGTCATTACCAGAACTGGCTACTGGAGGGACCCAAGAGACCGTGTATAACATTTGCTATTAAAATATTGATTGCTATAATCCATGTTTTTCAGCATCTGCAGGGGAGCTTGGAACTGATTCCCTGCAGATATGGGAGTCCTAGTGTACCTGATTTCCAAGATAAATCTGTTCAAATACGGATCATGATCATTGTGCTCTATATCCTACTGGATGAAACAGATGCCCTGGATCCGTTCCAGTCGGGCTTCAGGCCGCGCCACGGTACAGAGACGGCATTGGTCGCCCTGTGTGATGACCTGCTGAGGGAGGCTGACAGGGGCAAAACATCCCTCTTAGTCCTCCTCGATATTTCTGCGGCCTTTGATACCGTTGACCACGGTATCCTCCTGGGGAGGCTCTCCGAGTTGGGAATTGGTGGCTCGGCATTAACCTGGCTCCGTTCCTTCTTGGAGGACCGTCCCCAGAGAGTTCAGCTTGGGGAGAGTGTCTCGGCCCTGTGGAGCTCCAATTGTGGGGTTCCACAGGGGTCGATTATCTCCCCAATGCTGTTTAATATCTATATGAGACCGCTAGCGGGGATCATCAGGGAATGTGGAGCGTCGTGTCACCAGTATGCTGATGACACTCAGCTCTACATCTCCTTTTCACCTACCGCAGGTGATGCCGTCCTGTCCCTCCAGCGCTGCCTGGGGACTGTACTGGAATGGATGCAGGAGAATGGCTTGAAGCTGAACCCGGACAAGATGGAAGTCCTGAGGGTGGGGGCCCCCAGGGTTGGTGACTTGGTCTACTCTCTTTCGTTTGGGGGGTCGACCCTGGCACCGGCCAGTGGGGTTCGCAGCTTGGGCATACATCTGGACCCGACGCTTACTATGGAAACCCAGGTGGCGCCGGTTGTCCGTTCCGCCTTTTTCCACCTTTGGCGGATTGCCAGGCTGCGGCCCTATCTTGATACGGGGGCCCTCACTACCTTAGTACATGCGCTCGTAATCTCAAGATTAGATCACTGCAACGCGCTCTACATGGGGCTGCCTTTGAAGCTGATACGGTAACTTCAGATGGTGCAGAACGCAGCAGCCAGACTCCTTACTGGAGGGAGAAAACACCATCATATTTCCCCTATTCTGGCTAGACTGCATTGGCTGCCCATCCGTTTCCGTATAGACTTCAAAGTTTTAATGCTCACTTATAAGGCCCTAAACGGTTTGGGACCTCGATACTTGGCGGAACGCCTTCTCCCACCTAGATCTACCCGCACAAGCCAGGAGGTGAGGCTGAGGAGCCTGACCCCGAGGGAGGCCCGGAGAGAAAAGATGCGAAATCGGGCCTTCTCGGCGGTGGCTCCCCGCCTTTGGAACAGTCTACCTCCTGAGATTCGCGCAGCCCCTATGCTGGGTACATTTAAAATCCAACTAAAAACATGGCTTTATGTCCAGGCCTTCCCTCCTGCCAGCTTTTAATTTAATTTAATTTAATCTCTCTTCCTTACCTGTTTTCACTTATGATTTTGGGAATGTTTTGTTAATAATTGATGTTTGTGCTCTACATTACTATAATTGTATATTTTTTGTTGTTAGCCGCTCAGAGTGGTATAAATATACCAGTTGGGCGGGATATAAATCAAATAAATAAATAAATAAATAAATAAATAGAATGAAGCATTTTCAACTGCACTAGAACCAAGTGAAGTGTTTCATTTCCATTTTTAAAGAAATGCTCAGTACTCATCTTCAAATCTTCAAATTTAGCCTTGAAAGTGCATGAACAAGAGAAAATGATTGATTACATGCCTTTCCCCCTCTTCCTCTCCATCCAACCCCCAAACTTGCCAAGAACTATGGTTTATTTATGGTACAGTAATAGTTATTCCAGTCACAAATTTCTTACATAGAATCTATGCACATTTTTGGCACATCTATTTTTATTTACTAATTTGGTTTTTAAATGATTGAAAAAAATATCCAAGCACTAAAAGTTTGAAAAGACTTATCTAAATTACACCGTATTGTTTGATAACATATGAATTACTGCTTTTTAAAAGCATCCTTTTGTTTATACAGTGGTGCCTCGTTTAATGGCGATAATCTGTTCCAGGAAAATTGGCATTAAGCGAAAACATCATAAAGTGAAAATAAAAAGCCCATTAAAACGCATTGAAAACCTTTCAATGCGTTCTAATGGGCTTAAAACTCACCATCCAGCGAAGATCCTCCACATGGCGGCCATTTTCGCTGCCTGTATAGTGAGGAATCCGTCCATAAACACTGCGGGGAGCTATTTTATTTGCCCAGCGGCCAATAAACCGCCGATCAGCTGTTGAAACATCACCATTTTGTGAAGAATCGGTTTCTGAAGCAGGGAACCGATCATCGCAAAGCGGAAAAAAACCATTTAGACCATCGTTTTGTGATTGCAGTTGCGATCACAAAAAGATCGTCATAAAGCGGATTCGTCATAATGCGGGGCAATCGTAAAGCAAGGCACCACTGTATATGGATTTAGGAAACATGCATTCTTTCAAAAACTTTGCAAGGCAGCTCATAAACTCAATGAGTAATTTAAAATAGCCTCACATTTAAGAGTTGCACAGAAAAATCAGCCCCCAAAATTCAAAACTATTATTGGAGCAATAGAATGCAGGAGACTTGAGTTTAAATACTGTCCAAAGGTTGGGAAAAGAAAACCATCTTTCACCAGATGCCTGAAGACTTACAAGAGCTGCCTGTACAAGATGTTTTATGTTCTAAAATGAACAGAAAAATCCTGTCTCTTCCTCATTGGTAGTATTATGGATGGAGACAAGTTTAACAGGGTGGTGGCCATAATGTATGCATACATTTACTTGGGAGAAGATGTTTCTTCAAATACTCTTTTCCTATAGCATTTAGAACTTTATAGTTCAAAAATTGCACTTTGAATTTTTCCGGAAAAAATGGCATAATGAAAATCCATTCTAAATTGATGAAATGCATGACACTTCCATAGTTGACAGTCTGCCTGCAGTGTTCTGCCTAAAGATTAATGCTTCCATTCATTTCTCATTGTTAGCCTCACGTGTAACTCATTGCAGTTGTTAAAGAGTAGTAACTCTGTCAAGATGTTATTGTAATATTTACAGGAGCAAAAGCATCAAAAGTTCAGAAAAAATTCAGTGATTAGCAAACAAATCTTTCTGCAGAAATTTTAAAAGGCAACACACTATGCTTATGTTTTAATGCAGTTATTTTTCTGCTACTAATACTGTGTGGTTGAATTCTTTTGAAGTGGATCTTTGAGCTTGTGATCTGAAACGGAATGGAAATACATGCTTGGCTTACTAAAATCTGGACTCTTAACGTATATTTTTTAATGAATATTTCCTCCTTTTTAAATTGGAAAAAAGAAAAAGTAAAAGAAATCAAAGAACCAGTGAAGAAAATAAAAGAAAAGCAGGAATTAAAGAAGGAAGCCAAAGATGAAGAAAAGAAGAAAACCAAGAAAAAATTGGATGATCTGGACAAAAAGGATAAGAAAGTTCTTGATGATAAATCAAAGAAGGAGCCTGAAAAAGTTAGGCGAGATAGAAAAGCTGAAAAGGAGAGATCAGGATTAGAAAAAAATCTTAAAAATAAAGAGATAAAAGAATCAGCCACTGGCAAAAATAAAGAATTAAAAAAGATTGCTAAGAGTGTTTCTAAGTCATCTGATAGCTCAGCAAAAGATGAAGAGAAAAGAAAAAAAGTTAAATGATGCTTTTTTTATCTTTGGATGTTGCTTCAGTCAAACCTGGTAACAAAAGAACTGACATTTGTAGGAATAAAATAAATAGAATATCATTAAGGCAATTTGTCTTGCGTTTGTTAAAACAAACAAGATTACACAATCAGCCTTGGAATAATTATAAATCTTCAAAAATGCAGTAAGAGGGACTGCTATGAAATCTTAGTTTGTACATATTTTGTTTGATCATGTGTTGTACTTTCTTATTGTACTGAAATGAGGTATAATGAAATCTTGTTTTTGGTGCTCAGTATCTCATACTTAAAGGTAATATAAAATAAATAAAAAGAAATATTTGAAAGTGTTATTTAATGTAGAACAATGCCTGCTTCACATTGTAAATTAGAAATACCAGGAAAAATGGAATGTGGGATTGATTTTGTTTTTTTTAAAGTTCATGATCGAACATCCATTTAATAGAACACATTAAAAACACAGCAAATTAGTTAGTTTCCTGCAACATTCCAAATTCCTCTGTTTCAAGTGGATTAATCAGTACATGGTTTGTTTCTTGCTTGAGAAGTTTTAAATCCACAGTGTATTGTGGAAATGGGTTTGCAAGGGGAAGGCAGTTACATCTAACTAAAAACATAAATGCATTTTCTCTTATGAAAAGCCAAGTTCTTTACATTCGTTAACTACTGTACAAATTTAGAATAATTTCAAGATTATGTCCAGGCACATACATTGATGTTGGACTTCTAGCGCTCTGCATGAAAGGGTGAGGATTTGGAATAGCATTCCTAGCAATTTCCCACTAAAGAGAGTTCCCAGGTCATTGATGAAACTGTGTCAAGAAGAAGAGAAGGACATGTCATTTTCCACAGCAGGTATATGGGTCTGAGCATATTGCCCTGAAAGGAATGCAGGCCTTGTAATTCAAAATATTCAATATTGCCCACTCCAGCTAAGACAGACTCACCACTTCTCTGTAGCCTCCCTTCCTTCTTGCAGCCTATTTCTTGTGGTGCCATGCTGCCCAGCTGGAAAATGGAAGCTGCCTGAAATATCTGAACTTAAAATTTTGAAGTGAAAACTTTATTTCCCACCTCACCAAATTATCCCCATTGGTGCAGAAGTATACAGATTGTTCTGGATTGAGTTGGTTGGGGTTTGTCTGTCATTAGTTTACTTAAGATGGAGAATATTCTAAATTACCTTTTCAGTCTGTGTTGGGTGGGGCAATGACAGATTCTTTAGTTTGCAGGTGAGATGGAGTGTGAAGGCATTTTGAGTATATTCCAATTGCAAAAAACAGTATTTTGAAAACATTTGATCTGTTAGCCATTTCATGAGCTTCATAATAATTTTTAACAAAGGTCAAGTTTAGTCTTATGTGAAGGAAATGAAATTTGAGCCTCTGGAATTGTACCTTGTACATAGGCTATTTGTACACCTTGTCAAAATTGAGACAAATTATTTAGTCATAAATACTGTACAGTGGGGTCTTGACTTGAGAACTTAATCCGTATTGGAAGGCGGTTCTCAAGTCAAAAAGTTTTCAGGTCAAATCTGCATTTCCCATAGGAATGCATTGAGAACCATTTGATCCGTATCTGCTCTTTTCCGTCCATAGAAACTAATGGGAAGCTGCTATTCTGCCTTCGACCACTAGAGGGGGATATTTTGTTTCTTTTTTTCTTAGGTCAAGAAAGGTTCAGGGAAGGCAGGGAAAATACAGTCCAGGCAGTACAGGACCAGGCAGTCTGAAGACTGTCTCCCAATCCACTCTCTAAACGCTGGGAGGAGTGAGGAAGCAGACAGGTACCCTTTTCACTGGCCAACAGTTAACTGAAAGTTCAAATTTTGCACTTTCCCTGCCTCCCACGTGGGTTTTTTTCAGTTCGTAACTCAAATCTAAGTATGTAAGTCAAGTCAATATTTTCCTATGAGAGTGGTTCTTAAGTCAAAATGTTCTTAACTCGAGCCGTTCTTAAGTCAAGACCCCACTGTACAGCTTTGTATGTTTTTTTTTAATTATTATTATTTGTTTCATGTATAGCCTGAAGACCATTATAGGTATGGATTCCCACTTGCAGAAAGGGACTCCTGGGCAATTGACATGTTTGTGGGACTGAATGAATTCTGTATGCAGTTGCCTCACACCAAATGTTATGATTGTGCACAGAGACAAAGAGTATAGTCAGACAGATGCAGATGTGCACTCCTTCTGTCTCCCAAGGAATTGCTCCAGCCTGGCCCCAGAAAGTAGAAGTCCTACAGGGGATGCGTTGGCGTTTCTTTCCATATGCATAATGTGGTTGCTGGACTACTTCATAAAGGAACCAAATTGGAATCTATTTCCCTCTCTAATCACACCCACACACTCACAAACATATGACATTTACATCTAAGCTCCCGCCCAAGAATTTAAGATTGGACATGTTGTTTTATTGGCTTATACTGCCATTCATATTTTTAATTCACTTTATAAATTTAAAATTTGAAATGAGTCAGGTATTTCCTGTAATGATCATCCACTTTCATTTTGCAGAGCTTTACAATCATTCACATTCTCCTATGACAGTGGTTCCCAGTCTTGGACTGCAATTCCCTGAAGCCTTCACCACTAGCTGTGTTGGGTGGTGTTTCTGGGAGTTGCAGTCCAAGAACACCTAGGTTACCCAAAGCTGATAATCACTATTCTGTAAAATAAGGCACCAAAAACATTTTCAGTAAATAGAACTCTTATTTCTTAAAATCAATGAAAGTATTATTAGTTACATTTTTTTAAAAAGCCTTCCCCCAGTTTTTCAACTCAAAATTAAGAAATCAGTAAAGTATTTTAAACATAAAACAGAATACATTTTTATTTAGTAATTAGGTAACATTTACATACCAGTACTGTCATATTATGCATCACACTTAACTTTGAGCATATCACTTTATTCAACCTCTGGGCTCAGAACACTCTGACATTACCATCCCTGTTGCATCTGAGCACTATCTACACGTTCCACCTCCAACAAGGTGTGTTCCAATTGGTTTGTTCAGTATCAGCTGACGTCAGTTGCATAAGGCTCGTGATTGGAGGAGGATAAATCTCCTGACTGTAGGAAGCTATGCCTTGTGATTGGACGCAACTAGGCCTCATGATTGAAGGAAGCTTGTTTGCAGAGGCAAGGTCTCGGCAGTTTTGCAATCACACGGTTTTCTCCTCAGATTCTGTGTATAAGAAGACCCTCAAATTTTAGTCTGAAGATTTTAGACAATAGTATTGTCTTATACATGGAAAAATATGGTAACCTTTTGCTAGAAGAATGGAAGGTTTTGCAGTGCAGTTCTGTACATATTCTTAATCCTTCTGTGCTCAGTAGGAGTTACAGTGAGGTGAGTGTGCACAGGATTACATATAGTAAAATCTGAGTGCCCTGTTTTGTTTGGTAATATCCACTGAGACATTTTGTGTATGTGGTTTCTATGTCCTTCAGTAAACATTTATTTTAAATGCTTGTCAATGATGCTTTGCCTTCGAGCTGCTTGAAATGACATACATTTTCAGATAAAACAACAATAAAAACAATGTACAATAAAAGAATAAGGAAGAATATGCAACTGCTTTTTAAAATATAAATATATTGATTTATTTAAGTGGCTTGATACCTCAGTGGTTTAGGTATCTGGCTGCAGAGCCTCAGGTTGGGAGTTCGATTGCCCACTATGTCTCCTGGGGGAAGAGCCAGCATGTGTAGTCATGAGCAAACTGCAGAGTTCCAGGAATGTTTCTCATTACTTTTGGGTTGTGATGGATAAAGGGTAGCCCAGTGTATGAGTTTCTTGAAGTGAACCATGATTACTTTAGATGTGGAAATATTTCTCACTAATCTCCACTCATTTTATTGTATGGTTTCTCGTGTGGTGTTGATGGTGCTTGTTGCTGAAATGCATGGATTTGGAAGAGATGGAGCAGGAATTGGAGTTTCATCCAGCAGCATACATCCTACCCATGTATAATTCATAACTTTGTGCCATAAATCAGTAGGGTCACATATGAGCATTCCATTGGTCTTATTTGGACATAATGCTTTGGAGCTGTGCTCTGCTACTCTCATTGACCAGAATCCTATAGTAGATTTACATCAGTGTAGGTGTAACTCTGTGAATTATGGTGACAAATTGCTGTTTACTAATAAGTTGCCACTCTCATTCCAAGTCATGTTATTGTTGGTCCCCCAGGCCCTCCGTGGGTAGAGGAACAACAAAGACCTCCTGAGCATTGTTATCAGGACATAGTAGGCTGAATTATGCTACCCCTGAACTTCACTGTGCATTTATAAAACATGCCCCCTTGAATTCCGAACAGTCTTTCCTGTCAGAACCAGTCCTGCATGTCTAGACAGGGCAGTTCTCTTCCCATTCCTGGTTGTTAAAGTGGGCTGGCACCAGTTCAGTGCAATCCTTTACATTTTTGCCTGGAAGCTCCTCTCTAGCTGACAGACCTACTTCAACTGGTGCTGCCTTTGACAATAATGCAATTGAGTTGGGTTGGCATTTGCTTTGATGTCAACAGTAGTGAATCAGGAGGACCAATGGCAAGTTCTTCATTGGGGAGCGCTAACTCCCTGCATCACTGTGCTTTCCATGCTTCCGAGTCTTGGGCTCTGAGGCAGTGCAAAAGTTGGCGAAAGTTGTGTAGCTAAAGTAAGAGAATAGAGAAGAAAAAGTGCCAAAAGTTGATGGCCCAGTCCAAGGCATCAGTCTATACCTCTCCCTCTCCCACACTTTCTTCCTCTCCACTCACTTTCTCCTTCCTGGGCTGGGATCCTCTCTTCTTGCTATAGCCATCCAGCCTGCCAGTTGAAGGATCTGGAACCTTCCGTCCTTTTAATACTATCTCTGCTGCTGTTACTCTGTTGCTGTGCTCACGGTCTTGACCCACCTGAAGTAGAGACTTGTTGGAGTGAGCTGCGCATCTCCCTTAACTGGCTGCCAGGCAGTCATTCCTCTCCTGTGGGCATTCTCCTGGGGTGGGAATGTGGAAGTCGGCCCCAGCTCTAGCAAACCATCCACTTCTTCACAAAAAAATTACATAAACTTTTAAAAAATTGTGCCATTGCCTGAAGCGTTCTTTGCCAAATTATTCCAGTGAAATGGCAAACTGTTTTCTTTTTTTATGCTTCCAGTCCTTTTTGTCCTGTAGATTTGTGGTCTCTTAATTACAGTAGTACCTCAGTTTACGAACACCTCAGTTAACGTAAGTTTTGGTTTAGAAACATAAATCCATTGAAAAAAAATGCCTCAGTTTACAATTTTTTTCTGCAGTACGAAGGAAGTTTCCCCAGGATGCATTGTGCCTGGAGGTTTATAGCGCCACCCTCGTTCCTATGTCAAACCGTGCTTCGGTTTATGATGTTTTTTTTGGAATTTTGTAACATCCTGGAGAATACATTAAACTTGTAAACTGAGATACTACTGTACTGTATATGTATCAGAACAAAAATCCTGACACCCTCACCCCCAATTCAAAATGTTGTACCATAAAAGCTAAAATTAACTTTATAACTAAACAATACAGGACTAAAAGAAAAATCTGTCCCAGAACAGCCAACTGTAAAAGATACTGAGGAGGTGATTCAACCTGTAGAGGAACCACATGTAAAAGCAGGTAAGTGGTACATAAAATCACTTAAACTTAGAGGGTTTAAACATTCGCAATGCATATCTATAGCATTCTAGGATTGTCTTAAACAAGGTATCTCCAAATACTGTCATATTTAAGCCCCTTAGATCGTAGTATTTACCACTGTGGGGATGCTTTCATAATGAACCCACTGAGCTATCGATGTGCATTAAGTTATATGAAAATTGATTCAACCTAGATTTTTTTATCACCAATAACTCTGGACCATAGAAATTGATGAGGCATAGACCCTGCAGGAGGGATGATGGTTTCTAGAGGCCTGGATGACAGACTAGTTACCATGTTTTAGATGATGGGAGGTTAGATCATTCAAGATGACGCCACATACTTGTTCAATCTATCTTACAGAATCGAAGAACTTCTGCTGATTTCTGTCAGTCTGGGGCTATGCTGCCACATTGTATTAACAAATCCACATTGGAATTCAGTATATTAGAAATTAAACCACTGCATAGTCCAATCATTGTTAATAACCAAGAAGAAATACCCATTTAAAATGGGTATGCATACATTCAGCCAGGTGCTGTACTGCTCTCCCCTTCATTTTGCAGACTTTTAACATCAGACAGATAAAGAGATTGCCAGGAAGATTACTGAGGCAATTCAGCTGCTTTTTTTAAAATGAAAGATCAGTAACTCAGGTGAATTTAGTTTCTGGTTCATGAACTGTTGTTTATCTGCATATTTCCACTGAAACTATTCTAAATGTATGTCCTGTGGAAACATATTTTGTACGATATGTAAATCAAAGATTATGAAAGCTGAGTTTGTTCTGTTATAAAACTTAATATCCAACATATGGCCATCCAACAATAGGCAGATTTCTCCACGCAACAATAACAGATACTTTTTATATATTGAAACTAACCCAAACATATATATTTTTTTAAAAGGGTACATTGCAATACTTTAATGAAAAGTTTTGTTTGGCATAAACTTTCATGGACTGTAGCCCACTTCTTCATTGCATCAGGTAGTCTCTGTCAAGTAGATTACAGTGCACTGAAAACTATATCAAATATAACAGCAAGACTCCATGTTCTTTTTCCTGCAATAAACTGGCATGAGTATCTTCTGAGACATAACTACAATGAAGACTTTTACCAAGACATTCAGCTTTTTTGCTCTTAATATATGCAGTTCTTTTTCTCTCCTTCAGGGATGGAATATTGTAAAAAGAAATGACTATGAGCTGTAAGAGAATGTGCCAAATTGTACAACATGTTTTTATTTGAAATTTATATCACTTTCATAGGTTTCCTAGCACTTGAAGTCTGCTTGCAGATTGCATGTTCCACTTCCACATTTAATATAAAAATTCATTGTCACATCATTAGCACATCACCAGTTCATCCAACACACTCCAGTGTCATCTTATTTTGTAAACTAAGTAGAATGAAATGTGGTTATTCCTTGGATGGCAGACTACACAATATATCAGGGGTGTCCAGCTAGTCCTGGGAGAGATTTCTCTCTGAAATTCTGTATAGCTGTTGCCACTTAGAATTCGCAATACCAGGCAAGGCAGACTAGTGGTCTGACTCAAGTGTAAGGCAGCTTCATATGTAGCTATTTTCTGCAGAAAGATGAAAATAAATTTATTTAGTTGACTGTATAGTTTATATAGTATGCAGTTGTTCAGCTGCTTCCCCCCGCCCCCCAATTATGATCTGTCTGGTAGTTTCTAACTTGTGGCAACCTTTGTAGAGTTGTTTAGATAATATGAAATTCTGAAGGAGTAACTTGCTGTTGATAGCCTCAGCATTTCAACACAGGTCTCCTTATTCCTAGTCTATCCATTATGCCACATTGTGTCTCACAAAGTAATTCAGAATTATGTTATGTGAATTTACCTTCTCTTTTTAAATATTTCAATATTTTTGAAATAGTTGTTGTGGGTTTTTGGGGCTCTTTGGCCATGTTCTGAAGGTTGTTCTTCCACCCGCAACCATCAGATCCTGGCCATGAAAGCCTTTGAGAATAAATCTTTGAAATAATTGTCTTGTTAGAGGTAAGCTTAACACAAGAGAATGAGAAGTGTAATCCATGAGTTGTGAATTACCTGTAACAGCAACAAAAAAAAAAAATCACAAATCTTGCAGCCATAGCACACACTATTTGAGTTGTCAGCAAACTACCATTACATTTCACAGTTGGATACTTCAAGTGCATTGTTACCACAATTTCCTGCTTTTGGTCTGTAGTAACTCTACTCAGTGTGTACCACCATCAAACAGCCGCCACCACTAAATCTCTTTACTAAATTTAGAGTTTCCGTTTAACTTGAAACTGGGGACTCCTTTTGCCAAACCGGCAAACAGCCAGGATTCATGTTCTGCTGTTAACACTGCTACGGCTAAGGGCTGAATTTACACTACCCCTTTTAAGAGAATGAAACAGCCTCTGTTAATTTGGTGACACAGCCTTGACTAACTGTCCCAGCATTAGCCAGCAGTATGCATGGTATAATATCTAGTGACTGCTCATTTTAAAAAAAAATAATAAAGATCTATTAAGTTTATTTTTAAAAAAAAATAAGATACAATGTTAGAAGCTGTTAACTTATTATACAGCTGAGATCTTTTCTCACTTTCTTAAGCAGAATTCTTTAGAGAGGGAGAAAAAGCTGGATGCTCTTTTGACACAAGTTCTATGGGGGTTCTCCATAAAAGCACCACACATCTCTGAGACTCAGACTTCACTCTGACTTAGTATAAATCTCTCTCAAAACTGTGTCTGAAAAAATTAACTGAACACTCTTTTCATGCAACCACACCTTTTACAGAATCTTTACAGTCAGGCAGCATACCATCCAATCAGAACACAGTTCTATCCACACACATTTTATTTCCCCTTCTCAGTTTATTTTAGCAGACTCCCAGACACACATCCAACTTACCTCTACTGGTCAAAACCCAGTTATTTAACATGCATACCAGTGCATACATATATATAAGTTTTATGCAATGTAGAATTGCCATAATAGGCGCCTCATTGCCTCTTTTGATCTACCAAGCAAGTTGGTCATGGTTCTTGACTGAATCTGGCATTTGATTAGCTCTACATTCTGGTATGCTACATTCTGTAGCATTTAATCACACATTGTCAGTTACATGGAGCGGGGTGCATGGGTGGGTAAAAAAAGCTCCTAACAAATGGAATTATGATTTGAGTTTGCTGCATCATTATGTATTGAAGGCAAAAGAACTGCAGTTTGTTTTGTGGTGATTTTTTGTTTGGTTGGTTTTTGAGGGGAGCACATGAGAAAAGCAAAAAATGATCATTTTGACACTCCATGCTCTGCTAGAAACTAGAGCATTGACTACAAACTGCAGATATCCGGTCTGCGTGAGAGGAGAGTGTATGTTGCTTACATTTATGGGTACAGTTCATACTGAACTAAGAAATGGCTCATAATGATAGCTCTGGTGAAAAAAACCCTCACCAGTTCTGTTAGCTCAGATAAAAGATTCTGACTCAAAATACTGTATACAATATATTTTAAAAATTCAGGCCTAAAATACCACACATTAACTGTCATGAGAGTGGCTGATGGTTGCAAAAAATGTTACATTTTTTGTCTTGTGAAATCTATGAGCCCCTCTGAATTATTTGTGTTTTGATTATCAGTTTTTTCAGATTCATTCCATTCTATTCATTGTCTGTTGATCTCCTCTGTAACCTAATGTAGAACATGGGAGTATTCTGGAACCAGAACCGGATGATGAAATTGAGTCTGTGCTGCATGAAGTCCTTGACTCACAGCTTGGTATGAACTTGTTACATCATTAGTGAACTTTTTTACAAATCAAGGATCAGCTAGTCATTTTGATTAATGGAAGATAGTGGGTAGCCTTATATCTCACTGAGCATTTGGCTATGGTTGTTTATAACCATTGCTTTCTTCCTCTAATGAACAAATGATTGTACAGCCTAATGATTGCCTCCACCTGTTCCTTCAGTTGCACCACGGTATAAAATACCTTGTGGTCGCTGTGAATGCCTGTTGCACAATCTCATCAAATCACTTACCTGATTTCAATGAAAGAAAAAGGTTTCAAATGTTTGATTAGACTGAATTGCATCCATGACTTTGTTCTTCTCCTTCCTCCTGTCTTGCCCTATCAGTGGTAACTGAGTAATGCATGCTATTCAGCCTAGTTGCCTGTTCATGATACTGTTTTGTTCCATGTTCAATAAGCTGCTTTTCTGATATTTTTCAATACTTTAAGAAGAAGAAAGTGAAACAGATGAAGAACATGCTCATGAAGAAACAAACTTTCAGGAGGATGAAGAGAATTATGAAATACCTGACATTTCTATAGTAAAGGAGGAATATAATGAAGAACTGAGAGATAAAATTCCAGAAGTGCTAGAAAGGCATGGATCCCTTCAGGAAGGTATCTAAAATAATACAAAATTAAATGTGTTTCCCACAACAGATATCTACTCTGACTTTTTAAAATTTTCAGTAATCAAACCCTTTTACCAGATGACAGTTTGGTCATCCAAATCACTAACCAAAATCAATTGTTAAAACAGAAATACAGTCAGTATTTTGGTAAAAATACTGTCCACAGAGTGACTCCTATTGCAAACATCTGTACAGGTTTTCTGCCCAGATTGAGAGAGATGATTTCTTAAAATTTTTGTGTAGTCTTGTGTTTTCTAGTTTGAATCCCTAGGTCAGATTTTTGCAGTAGCGCCTATAACTGAAGTGCTCTGCATAATAACTTACAAGATACTTTTTTAGAGCTAGCAGTGGTGCAGTTGCCAGTGTGTTATTTTTGTTTTCTTTTTCTGACTGGCGGGAGTGGGGGAGATAGTCCCTAAAGCTAAGGATGTTACAGGATATGTAGACTGGTACAGATCAGCGTTACAAACAAATATATATCACATGCTATGAAGATCTTCTCACGGTGCACAATGCTGTTTAGCCATGGAGGAGATTCTATGAATAGATGACCTGACTGACCGTGATATATTCACTGTGATATATTCACCAACCTTGCATTGTTTTATAAAGAAATAGGGATCAATAATTGGATATTGTGTATGGTTTTCCTTCTGCCCGTTTCCTCTTATAACTAATGTGCAGAATACAGAGAAAGTAATATTCTAATGCGAATTTCATTTTAGACTAAGATGAGCAAGGACATACAGAAATTATAGAGGAGAGTCGCTGGAAGAATATATGCATGGTCCTGTATCCTATATTCTTAGTCATTAACATTTAAGGCTTAAGTGCTTATTTGATTATTCTTTCCAAAATAGGCCTGCAAATCTGCAAACTGGTAGACCAGTTTGCTGCTTGTTTGGAACTCGGCTCCATTTTCAGCTATGTATGTTAAAAAGCAAAACTATTTCTTCATTTTCCCCTTCAGAACCTGTAAATGACTATGAAGTGGAAGAACATGTTGTAGATGATTCTCCTGGTATGTTGTATTTTCTTAATTGCATGTTGTCCAGTGATATCAAGTGATAGATTTGCATATGTGCAAAGCAAATTGGCATACAATATTTTGTTTATATGTAACATATTTTATGTGTCATCAAGTTGTATTCTCCTTATTGCAACTGAAGTAGGATTTGAAAGGAAAGTTATTCAGGATTTTACCAGTGCTGTTCTCCCAGTACGTGTCCATGATTCAGTGGGAATTTTGAACCCAGGTCCTCTTAGTCCTAGTCCATCACTGTATCCACTACACCAAAAGCAAAAAAAGTGTGCTGCGTATATACCACCCCATAGTGCTGAAAGCACTCTCTGGGTGGTTTACAATGTAATTATGCAAGTTGCACATAGCCCCCCCCCCAAAAAAAAAGCTGGGTACTCAGTTTTCCAACCTTGGAAAGATGGAAGGCTCCATCAACATTGAGCTGGCAAGCTGGGATTGAACCCAGGTTGTGAGCAGAGTTTAGCTGCAGTAGTGCAGTTTAACTACTGCTCCATAAGGCTCCTGGGTATATTTAACATACTACACAGTAAATTTTGTTTCAAGAAAATGCAAACATAATGGCTCATCAAAGGAAAGATTGGGGAATCTGTGGCCCTTCAGATGTGGAACTGTAGTTTCCATAATCTGTGACCATTAGCTGTTTTACATAGAACTTCAGTAGCATCGGGGAAGGGGGACATGATACAGTTTCCCATTCCTAATATAAAGTATTGGGTTTCTACTACTGGATTAGAGTGTAACCTGAGATGGCATACACCTAAGATTTAACTACCAATCTCTTTTTTATTCTACTGTATTCTAAGTGGAAGGTCCACTCAGTGAGGTTAATTTACAGATGGAAAAATTCTGCTGGACAATATTTTATACATAGGCCACCCTCTCTAGGTTTGAATTTGGGTATTGAGACAAGGGGTGGTGGTCAGATAATTCACTGTTAATAGCTTTATTATTACATTTTGCTCTGTATTCTACTTGGTGTGTTTTCTTCCATCAATCCAGACTCAGTTACTTGGGAATAAGTCCCTTTTGAATGAATATTACTAATTCAGTAGTTATAAGACATCTAAATTGCTGTCTTTTGGGTAGCTTTGTGAAATAGCTGAATCAAACACTAGTGAAATTTGAGTTAATATACATTAGTTAAACAACATTGATTCTGTTGCTGGAAGAATTTTTTTCTATTCCTTCAATGACTACTGTTAATTAAACTTAAGCAATCTTCCTATTACAGTTGTGTATTCTTTCTCACCAGTTTGCTTTTTTGAGCATATGGACCTTTAGGTTCACCATGCCAGTGGTATCAATAGTTTCTTATAGTATAACATGAAATTCTTAATTTTCAGTTACATATGAGCATCACACACATGTGGAAGAAGATATATATCAACCTGAAGGCACAGGTTTGTCTATTTTTTCTGGAAAATTATTGGTGTTAAGTGAAAGCATACATTGGTTTCTTTGACCAAAATCCTATTGCTTAGTATAGTAAACTGCACTAGAATAGTCCCATTAAATAAATGGGGATTTGCTAAGTCATCTCCTCTGTATGTTCCATTGATTCAAATTGGACTTACGGTGACTTCTTGTGCTAAATACCGTATTTTTTGCACCATAAGACGCACTTTTTTCTCTCCAAAGGGGGGGGGGTAGAAAGTCCGTGTGTCTTATGATGCAAAGGTGGTGACTTCGCCCCCACTGGCCCCGTGGGGGGCAGCGTCGCAAGGGTCCGAGGGAGCCTTCCAGCACCCTTGCGATGCTCCCCCACCCCCCCACAGGGCCAGCGCGGGCGAAATAGCGACCTTCCAGGACCTTTTGAGAGGCTTTCAAGCCTCTCAAAAGGTCCTGGAAGGTCGCTATTTTGCCCGCGCTGGCCCCGTGGGATGTGTGGGGAAGTGTGGCAAGGGTCTGGAAGGCTCCCTTGGACCCTTGCCACGCTTCCCCCACCCACCCTGGGTCCAGGGGGGGCAAAATCGCCAGCTCCCAGGACCTTTTGAGAGGCTTGAAAGCTTCTCAAAAGGTCCTGGAAGGTCGCTATTTTGCCTGCACTGGCCCCGTGGGGGGTTGGGGGGAGTGTGGCAAGGATCTGGAAGACTCCCTTGGACCCTTACCATGCTTCCCCCACCCCCCCCACGGGTCCAGGGGGGGCAAAATCACCAGCTCCCAGGACCTTTTGAGAGGCTTGAAAGCTTCTCAAAAGGTCCTGGAAGGTCGCTATTTTGCCCGCGCTGGCCCCGTGGGGGTTGGGGGGAGTGTGGCAAGGGTCTGGAAGGCTCCCTTGGACCCTTGCCATGCTTCTCCCACCCCCCCACGGGTCCAGGGGGGCAAAATCGCCAGCTCCCAGGACCTTTTGAGAGGCTTGAAAGCTGACAGTTTTTATTTAAAGCTAATGAGAACAGGAAATGGCTTCTCAGTGTCAGGTAGTCTGGACATGTGCCTCGCTTAAGCAGTATGTGATTACCAAAGGCTGTTCTTTATTACTGATTTCTGTTTCACCCTAATTTTTAAAATAAAAATACTAATTTAATAAGTTGAAACATGGGCTTGAATCCTATTAGCTGTCTGCCTTAAATATATGATAAACAAAACAACATAAATGTAGCGCTGTATGTTTTAAAATTGTGTGCAGACATGCACATAATTATTTATTTTATTTGTAACTCTTGCTTTATTTTGAAGAATATGCACCACTTCTTCTACAATAACAGTTTTGAAAGCAAGCCTAGGCTAGATTATGACTGGCTTTAAGATGGAGGAATCCTCAAGAGGGATAGGAGGCTGAGCTCAGGTCTTCCCCATCCAGTAGTTTATTTTCACCATGCTATCTATAGTCCATAAGTGATAATAATAATTGTGTATTATCAAGTTGCTTCCAACTTACAGTGACCCTTGCCAAAGTTTCCTAGCTATAAAGGACTCAGAAGTGGTTTGTTCATCTCTTCTTCTGATGACAGTCTAGGACTGGTCCACTTGACCAAGGCTATACAGGCTGAATTTTCTCCCAGGAGGCACAGTGGAGATTTGAAATCTCAAGCCTGAATTTGCATATTCCAACTCACCAATCTAGCCAGCTAGGATGTAATTATCAACTAAAAGCTCTGTATTTATGAGAAATTTCACTGTTGCAAACTTCTGCTCTTGTGAAATTACAAAAATCTACAGTGGCTACTTAAAATCAAATTGCCCTTTTCGCTTATATGAGGAAGTTTGAATTGTCACATGTGTCATTCATATATAGGCATGCATTGTAATGACTGTTGTGGCTGTGTAACTTTAGGCTGATGAGTATACTGAGTACTGAGGGAGGTGGGAATGAATCAGACTGGTCTGCTCCATCTCCTGTAACACATCTGGCATTTACAGGTGTCATAGTTCTATAAAGCACATGTGCTCTGAAGTCAACATATGTGTGTCGTAACAATGAGCTTTGTCACAAATTTGCAAGTGTGTGTGTTTTATTGTTTAGGCTAAACAGGTTGAGCTTACTTGTAGGCTTTTATGCAATATCACATCTAGTATAAGAAAAATGGAAGGCAGGGGAATTTGTGCAATCCTGATCCTATCTTATTGCACAGTCTGTCAGTCAGATTTTGATTTAAACAAAATAGCACAATAACTTTGCTTCTCTTTTCTAGATGACACAGAATTAACTACAGAAGATGCACTGGATCATAACACAGGTATTGCATATAAATCTTCATTTTTGTGTATTTTATACTTGTTTTGTGAAATTCATGGTATACTATCCAATAGCATACTGCATAGACATTTCAGAAATCTATATTCTGGCTTGTGTTGAAGAAACTGATATACCGTATTTTTCGCTCCATAAGACGCTCCGGAACTTAAGACGCACCTAATTTTTAGAGGAGGGAAACTGGAAAAAAATATTCTGAACCAAATATTGTAATGAAATATTTAATAAACTATAACAGAATAACATTTGAACCATGTAAAGTGAACAGCATTCAACAGTGGCATTAAGAACCATTACCACTGTCATTAATAAATGGAGAGACTTAAAGCTTTGTGTACTCTAGTTTTCTGGAAACCCCAAGAACTCACCATCACTAGAGTCAGAATTTAGGAAGCTCATTTGCTCACAATCACTGACATCACTTTCTTCGCTGTCTTCATATAAGATATTGTCCTCAGTTCCATCTAAGGCATTGCTAATGCCACATTTTTTGAATGACTGTACAACAATCTCCTCCTTCACTGAGTCCCAAGATGTTTTCACCCATTCACAAACTTGAGTGATGGTGGGCCTCTTCATTCGTCCAGTAGGTGTCAGATCATGATTACCAGCAGTCATCCATTTGTTCCACTCTTCTCTCATTAAGACCTTAAATGGCTTGTTGACGGAAACATCAAGAGGTTGCAACTGGCTGGTAAGACCTCCGGGGATTACAGCTAGATGAGTCTTCACTTCTTTGAAACATTTTTTATTGGTTCGCTAATATGTGCTCTAAAATGGTCAAGCACTAATAAGGCAGGTTTTTTCAGAAGTCCTCCAGGACGTTTGGACCAGACCTTTTCAACCCATATTCTCATTCCATTTTCATCCATCCATCCTTTCTCATGTACATGTACAACAACTCCTCGCGGAATCACTTCTTTTGGAAATGTTTTCCTTTTGAAAATCAACATGGGTGCCATCGGCACAGCAGGATAACACAGTTGTGTAATGGGTCTTCTCATGCCCTGAAGTTTTCACACTGATGGTTTTGGCACCCTTCAGATCTACAGTCCTATTAGATGGCACATCAAAGGTTAGCGGGACTTCATCCATATTCCCAATCTGGCCAATTTCAAAGCAATTTTTCTTCCTAGCATCAATAACAAATTTATGAAAGGATAGAATTTTAGATTCATATTCTTCTGGCATTTTTTGTGCAATTCTAGTTTTGGTCCGCATAGTAAGACCACATCGCCTCATAAATCTGTAGCACCATGATGGTGATCCTGTAAAATCCTGAATGCCTTTCTCTATAGAAATGTGTTTTGCTTCAAATATGATCATTTTTGTCGAGACAGAGAAGCCATTATTCCAATTTTTTTCTTTTTTCCCTTTTAACCTAAGATTATTTAGGTTTTTAAAAAAGGAAAGAAAAGAGGGAGGGAAGGAGGGAACAGACACCTTTTCAACAGAACACCTTGAAAAGCAAATTTTCAGCCAAGACAAGCACCTTTTCGGGGGGGGGGGAAGGGACAGCAAATGAGAGAGGGAACAAGCACCTTTCAGACAACAGAACACCTTGAAAAACACTCCTCAGCACAAAGAGAGACATGGCTCTGAACTCCATTTTTACCCTGCTTGCAAGCAAGCTTTCTTCCCAACAGAATTCCTCAGCACAAAGAGAGACATAGCTCTGAACTCCATTTTTACCCTGCTTGCAAGCAAGCTTTCTTCCCAACAGAATTCCTCAGCACAAAGAAAGACATAGCTCAGAACACACACACACACACACACAGACAGAGAGAGAGAGAGAGAGAGAGAGAGAGATGCACACAGCAAGGAAAGTTTCTAGGAAGCTTGCATACATTTTAAAACTGTAAAATCTACCCAGCAAGACCCATGCCTCCATTGCAAAAATGCCCTCTGGGTGCACATTTTATCCAGACAGATTCAGAACACACACACACACACACACACACACACACACACACACACACAGAGAGAGATACCACACAGCAAGGAAAGTTTCTAGGAAGCATGCATACATTTTAAAACTGTAAAATCTACCCAGCAAGAGCCATCAGAACTCAGAAACCACCCCCCAGCTAGCCCTACCCCCCCACCAACAAGCTGCAAAAAAATCCTGTACAGTAAAGTACAGTAAAAACATACTGTAGTGTACTCACCCAGAACAGCAGCTTTTAAACTAAATTTTACATTTTAAAACGACAATACCAGGCAGTCCTAGGTTTTTCTCCCAGCTCTCTAACTGCTAGCAAGGAAGCAGACAAGCAGCCTCTTCACTAACTGAAAGCTTGGATTTCCCCTGCTTTCCCCGTCTTCCCCGCCCATTAGGTATGCTAATATCTGTGCACTGGAGGATTGTGGGAGGAACATCCAGCCCCTGATGGGGGTCCTGTGGGGCACCCCAAAACACTGAGGAGCTCTCCTGGCCTCTTTTGGGACTGGGGCTGTGCAGCCATGTTCTGATCAGGAGGTACAGGCGGGGAGTCACCATACCTTTGGAGGGCAGGGCAAACAAAGGGCCAGGAGGTTCAGGAGCCATTCCAACTCATACCTGGCAGGGGAGATACCATTCTTATAAGAGTGCTTTTCCCAGGGTAAGGCTCATCTATTGCACTTCAGATGAGCTGACCCCTGTGATTTCCCCAAATGTGGGAAAATCAACTGCCTAAGTGGGGGATTGTGTTTCTGGTTTCCCCTGGTTTTTCTAGAATCACTTTTTCCCCTTTGGTCCTAGGCTGTTTTTACTGCCTGCTGCCATAGGCCTGTTTGCCTTGCTGGTTTTTCAGGTGCTCTGCAGGAAGCAGATCTTGGAAAGCCAGCAGTGCAGAATGGTGAGGTCTAAACAGCAAGCAATCTTTGCTGCCAGCTCAGAGGCCTCCCAGCATGGCAGTGGGAGGCTTCTGGGGGGGGGGGGTGGCTGAACCCTTTTTTTACTGTATTTACTCCATAAGATGTACCTACTTTTGCCCCCACCTTTTTGGAGGAAAAAAGTGCATCTTATGGAGCAAAAAATACGGTAAGTACACTTTTTATCCCAATTGCATGTTTCATTTCTTTTATTGGAAGTGGGGAGCAGATAAAAACAGACAAAAGTCTGAGGAGGCCATGATCCTGTTTTTAAAGTGTGTATATGCTCAAGAGAGAGGAAACGAGGTGTATTGTCCCACCATTACTATGGATGGATTCTGAACAACTCTAGGGTTTTAATGATGAAAGAAGTTTAAGTTGCATTGTCTACTCTAGAATGTACTGATTTGGTAGTTAAATCCAGCCTATATGTAGCAACTTTCTAGTGAAGTGAAAGCATTTGTATGTGCAGCTTTAACTGACAGAGAACTAATCCTTCCATATATTGGCAAGAGTGTTATTCAGTGCATGTAAAGGGGCCAGATGCTCCCACTGTGGCCTAGGTGGTACAGTATAATGCTGGGGCAGTGAATAAAAAGTAATCATTTATTACTTTAAAATGTGATGCTCACTGTTTAGTAATATGAATCACTTCACCATCCCTTCAAACCAACCTCTGCCCCTACTCGTTTTGTTTAGTCGTTTAGTCGTGTCCGACTCTTCATGACCCCATGGACCAGAGCACGCCTGCCCTTACTACTAGCACTTATTGCTAGCACACACACAAATTATCTCTTGGCAAAGTGCAAATATATCAGCACTGTGAGCTGTTGGGGTAACTTGACTGGCTTCCATGTAGCTTGCTGCCTTTGCCTCTCAGGTACCAGACAGTAAGATGTGGGTTCTAAATCAAAATACAAATAGGAAGATTTCTTGAATGGCTTAACGTTCTTTTTTTTTTTTTTTTTTTTTTTTTGGCAGAAACATTTTCAGAAGATGTGGAACACCAAGATTATGCAGATGAACATGGTATGTTGTTTAATAGCTCCATGCAACACTGTGTTACAGTAACTCTGAGACTGCTAATTTTTATAATACACTTGGAACATCAGACATTTAAAAAATCAAGTAAAATACCTTCTCATGCATACAAAGTTACCCACAGGCTCTTTTACATCTAATTGGTATCTTCCTTTCACTGGGGATTTGAATGACTAGAAAAGGTGAAAGTACAGTGGTGTCCAACATGACGACGACCCCGCAGAATGACGAAATTTCATGACAATGACTTTTTTGCAAATCCAAAACGATGTTTCCTATGGGAGATTTTTGTAGGTCCTTGCTTCGCAAACTGTTTGTTTGCAAAACAACAATTTTTCCAGCTGCGCAGAATGGCTGCCCTGTGTTTTCCAGACCCATGCTTCGCAGGGCAGCCATTTTAACAGCTGATTGGCTGTTAAAATGGCTTCCCCTATTGGCGATCTTCGCTGGACGACGAGGTAATTTCCCCATCGGAACGCATTAAATGGGTTTCAGTGTATTCCAATGGGGAATTGTTCTTCGCATGACGACGATTTTGCTTAACAGCGATTTTCCTGGAACGGATTATCGTTGTCATGCGGGGCACCACTGTACTCAACTTGCTATGTGCATGCATGTTTGTCTCTGTCTGGAAAAGTTTAATAGGCATGTCAGTTATAATAGATGCATTTGGAAAACCTGTCATTTAAAAGAAAGTGATTTGTGACTAGTGCTTGTATGTTTTGTTTTTGCTGTCTCTTACAACCACAATCCTATGCACATTTGGTAAGCAAGCAAGCAAAACAAGTTTATTGCACGGCACACAGGCCATTGGTATATCAGATAAAACAATATAAACAATATAATATAGTCCAATACAATACAGTATTAAACGCCATTTAGAATCGAATCAAGTTGATTTCTATTACAGTGCAAAGTTTTAACATCTAAGGAGAGGGCAAAGGCAGATGGAAGACATTAACCAATTCCAGCAGCAAGCACTTAACACTAGGGGAATAACATCAAAGATACAATTACTTAAATATTAATTGATAGAGGCGGGGGATACAGACTTCATTTTTAACAATGTAGAGATAAACTGTGCCATTCAGAAGGTAACAAATTTGTCTCTGTCGGAAAGTAGGATCTTAGGCTGGTTTTGTTCAGAATTACTAGAATGTTTTTTGTAAAATAGGGTTGAGAAATCTTTCACAATAGGGCTCTAATACTGGACAATAAGCACTACATGTGCCAAATTCTCCACTGATTTTTGGTCACAAGAGCAAACTCTCTCGTGGTATGGAATTTTTGTATAGCATCCTAATAAACTGGCTAGTGGTAACATATCAAAACCTGCCCAAGTAAAAGCTTTTCTGTAATCCAAAGTCATTAAATCAGTAAAATAAAATGGAGAATTTAAAGGCTAGGGTAAAATGTTCTTATATAAAGGGGCTATTTTTAGTGTGCCTAACAAACCTAAATCGGTTTGAACCTATGGTCGGACAATCTCTGTTTCAGTAAATGTTTTTCAGCGGGTAGGCCAAGGTATCTCACATACTCTTCGGAGAATCCAAGTTTAGCAACTAGTTACAGTGCAAAAGGTTTCTACGATCTAAAATTCTTCTCCCTATATGATGCTATTAAAAATTTTGATTGGGTGATGAACAAAATTTCCAGCCAGTAATTAATTGTTAACTTACAGACTAATGTTAATAATGTACCAGTTTTCTCATAGTTGATATTAAGGAAATTTTCCATACAATAGTTGCTAAATTGTTTCAATAATCTTCTAAGTCCTATTTGAGTATGAAATATTAACAGGATACTATCTGCGTAAAGTAATATTAAAATAGCCTTTCCACCTTCTCTTGTGGAAGAGAAATATAGTCCCATGAATCTATGCAACATGTCATTGACATATAAGTTATAGAGCAATGGAGCTAGGATACAACTTTGACGGACACCCTTAGATGTTTTAACTATATTGTATAGTTGGCCAGAAACGCCGAGTCTGACCTTTAGAGAAGAGTTGGTATGCAGATTCTTAATTCTTGCTAGCAATCTAGGACCTATTCCAAAGTTTATAAGCAGTGAGGCCCTCTGTTCAGTGAGGCTTATTTTCATGTTTATAGTCACTGTCTCAGATCTAAAACCTAGTTCTTCATTGTAGTCTCGATGAAATCACACGTTGGGTTCTGTTCTGCACCTGCACAGACATCTTGGAACCTTTTAGGCCAAGGAAGAGTCCTTGGACCACACACCCTGACCACCATGCATGCTCCCTTCCTCTGGAGCAGTCATCAGTTCCCTTTCAGGTCTACTAAGAACTCCAAAGTATTACTCCCATTATCTCTGGTAAGATGATCAGGGCATTTTGGTGTTTTGAAAAAAGCAAGGCATAATTTCTGAAATTCCCATTGTTTCTAAGGTTCAGCTACATTCCAGCTCCCCCAAGTGCATATGTGTGACGTGGCAGACCACTCTGATGTCACTGCCAGCTCAGGCCTCTCAGAATGCCCACCACACCACTTCACACTCGCTGTCACCAATTATAATGACTAGTTAAGAAGGACAAAGGTTTCCTTCAAAACAAAACAGGTTTATTGAGATAACAAAATAAAATATGAAAATCACAAGTAGCCAATCACGATGTCAATCATTGTTTCTTATTTAATCAATCACAGACTTTCTCTCACTGAATACTTAGGCACACAGGCCTCTAAACAAGTTCTTTCTCCCTCACACTCTAGATCTGATCTCTCACACTCTCTTCACACCCCTTTTTCTTCCAGCTCCTCCCTCTTCAGCCCCACCCTCCGTCACCCCATTGGCTGATGATTCACTGCCCAGCTGTGACGGACAGGTGAGGTCAGGGCTAGGGTATTTTGGTGCTTTGAAAAAAGCAAGGCATAATTTCTGAAATTCCCATTGTTTCTAAGGTTCAGCTACATTCCAGCTCCCCCAAGTGCATATGTGTATCTTTTTCCTTCATTCTGTTATCCATCTTTTATCTTGTTGTCTTTGTTTTGCCATCCGCTCCATCACCTTACTACTACTACTACTACTACTACTACTACTACTACTACTACTACTACTACTACTAATAATAATAATAATAATAATAATAATAATACTAATACTAATACTAATACTAATACTAATACTAATACTACTAATACTACTACTACTACTACTACTACTACTACTACTACTAATAATAATAATAATAATAATAATAATAATAATAATAATAATAATAATAATAATAATAATAATAATAATAATAATAATGTGTACTTTAAAGTTAATGGCACAGTGGAATTCACAAAGATATTGACTTAACAGTGCTCAGTACAGTCATTTCTGTTTCTAATATTTGCTACTTATTGTTACCTAAAAATCTGTGATTTCCTTGCATTTTCTTCTAATATGTGTTCATTTTGCTATTCTAGTTTTTAAATATAAAGTTATGCATTCCTTTTTTTTTTTTTAGACTTAGAAAATGAAGAGTTTATTGAAGCAGGGGAGACAGGTAACTTTACTGTGACTTATCATGAAAATATTGCAGTTTCAAAGATAAATAGTAGCAAATCATATTTATTTGCTCACAGTATGATAGTTTTCATCCTGTAGAACCAGAAAGTGTTTGTAATTGGAAAAAAAAATTGAATGAAAATTGGTAGCTTGCTTCTGGTTAATGATAAGAGTTGGCTCCTCTAGTGCAGCTTCTTCACTGATAGGCTTTAAGTACTTAACTGTATATTATGTGTAAATGTGTGCAACAGAATTCTGGTAATCAGTTATGGTTGTTCGTGGGGTTTTTTATTATTATTATAAAAAACAACCACGTGCTGCTTCTCTGTTCCCATTTGTGTCCTCACAAACCACTTCTTTTGCTCTATGAGTTCTTATCACACATTTGTGAGAGCTTTGACACATTCTGTCTGTTTCCCTTTATTTATATAGAATATTTATTTATATTTATTTATTTATTTATTGGACTTATATACTGCCCCATAGCGCTACAAGCACTCTCCAGGCGGTTTACAATTTTAATTATACAGGCTACACATTGCCCCCCCCCCCCAGCAAGCTGGGCACTCATTTTACCGACCTCGGAAGGATGGAAGGCTGAGTCAACCTTGAGCCGGCTACATGGGATTTGAACCCCAGGTCGTGAGCACAGTTTTAGCTGCAGTACAGCGTTTTAACCACTGTGCCACGAGGCTCATATAGGAGCTGATTTCCTTTCTTCCTTAGTCTAGGAAGCCTGCACCAATATTTTTTGGTCAATTACATTTTAATGTTGTCCTCTTTTCAGATGAAGAACCTTTAACTGAATATTATGATGAAAATATACAAGGTAAAAAGACACTTTTTAAAAACCTTCTCCCAGGATCCACACAACAAATGAAAGTATTTCTGTAAGGAGAGTGGATATATTTTCATGCTTCTGAAGGCATTTTGGAAGAACAAGAGGTTCTGTATTGGGAGATTCTTGCCCCACCCCACCTAGAAAGCCTTCTCAAAACCAAAAATAACCAGTGTCCGGTCACCTTTTTTGAATGTTTAGATTCTTACTCATTTCCAGGCACTGTGCAAGATCCTGAGATGTGCAAAGGATGAATGTTTGGACCACAGTCCCACCAGAGTTACTCATCACTTCTCTGTAGGTACAGTGGTGCCTTGACTTATGAACTTAATCCATTCCAGAATGGTGTTCATAAGTCAAAATCTTCGTAAGTCAAATCAGCATTTCTCATAGGAATGCACTGAAACCCGATTAATTCGTTCCGGCTGTTTTTGTTCTTATGTCAAGGCATGGTTTGTAAGTCAAAGCATTAGTTCCCATAGGAACTAATGCAAAACCGGTTAATCCGTCTTCTACCACTAGGGAAGGATTTTTTTTAACCTAAAATGACTTAGGCTTTAAAAAGGGCAGGAAAGGAGGGAGACAGAAAGAGAGAGAAGACAATGGGGGAGGGACAGAGTTTGGACTCTAAAACACATGCTAAGCCTACACATTTTAAACCCACACATTTTACACCAACACATTTTAAACCAAGCCAGCACAGACCCTTGCAAAAACTTTTCTGATTTGCAAGGGAAGTATGCAGGAACCATTGCAAAAGCACAGAAAACAAATGCAGCAGATAAATGCAAAGAGAATGAAGCAAGAAAGCAAGGCAAGCATGCAGGAACCATTGCAAAAGCATAGAAAAGAAACGGAGCAGGTCAGAAATGCAAAGAGAATGAAACAAAAAAGCAAGGGAAGCATGCAAGACACGTCAAAAATGGGGGAACCCCCCAAAAGCAAACAACCCCCAAGACCCATCAGAAATGGGAAAAACACTCCAAAAAGCAACCAACTCACCAATCGGAAATGGGGGGGGGAACCAAAAAACAAACAACCTCCCCCAAAGACCCATCACAGCACAGAAACATAACGCCCCCCAGCTGAAAACCACACTGTAAAAATACCCAGAATAGTTTTTAAAAAGTATAAAGCAGCACCTTACCTTAGTAGGCAGCCTCCTCGCATCACACACTCTTAACTGCTGGGGCGAAAGAGCTACAAAGAAGCAGCCTCGTCACCACCTACAGTTAGGTATTTGAATTTCCCACCCTTTCCCCCTGCCTTTTTGTGTTCGTAAGTCAAAGCTCCATCCGCAAGTCAAAGCTCCATTCGCAAGTCAAAGCAAAATTATATGAACGGAGCTGCTCGTAACTCAAAATGTTTGTAGGTCAAGGCGTTCGTAAGTCAAGGCACCACTGTACACAGACGTGAAACAGGGTTCACATGTGATGATCATTATAGAGGCATCAAATATGATGATCACTGCACACTTCACAGTTTCCTAATATTGCTTTCTATACTGTTTATTGTCATGTTTTAAAGGATCTTTATTTACATTGTCTGACATGAGAACTATAAAATACCTTCTGTCTCAGGCTGTATTTTTAAGCCACTTTTAAATGGAGGGTATCAAAAACATGGTAACCTTGCTTTAAAAATAAAATAAAGTCACATGTGTGTATATTAGATTAGTTATTCCTTTTGTTCCTCTTAAATTCATCAGACAAGTATTAGAGTAGAACTTTCTCACAGTGAGAGCACACTATTGGGTGTTTTGTGCGAAATGCAAATAGCATCATTGAAATGAGATGGAAAATAGTTTGCCTTATAATCTTCTGAAACCAGTCTTGAAATAAGCATCATTTCACTAAATTAGTCATAGTTTAATCTGATTGCTACCCACACCAAAGCATATAATTCTAGTTATTTTGTAAATATTATCTTTTCTCTAGATACAGCAGATGCTCCATATACTTTTACCGAATATGTTGAGTCAGGTTTGTATGCTTATATTATTTGAGGTGGTAAATACAATGCAAATGAAATAACTAATTGGTAATATTTGTTAGGACAGTTTTGATTAATTCTGCATGTGAGCATTTTTACCTATTGATAATGTGTACAGCATACATACTGCAAAGAAATTTCATTGCAGAAGACTGAGTTATTGTAAATAATAAACAGTATGCTGATTTTTTACATGTTGATCAAATCAGATTATCTACATCCAGCATCTTCTTGCATGCTCTCAAGGTATTTAGATAGTGGTTGTTGTGGGTTTTCCAGGTTGTTTGGCCGTGTTCTTAAGGCTTTTCTTCCTAACATTTTGCCAGTCTCTGTGGCCGGTATCTTCAGAGGACAAGAGTCAGAACTCTGTCTGTACTCTGGTGCAGGTTGCTTGAATGGTTGAGTATTTATAGTTGTGGAATCAGCTTTTGTCCTTTTCAGATTGGGTGATTATGGTGATTAGCATGTTTTTTTGTTGTGGGTGTATTGTTGTGATAAGGGGGAGACATGATCTGTCACGGTGATTGATGGGTGTCGTTAGATGGTCTTTTGTGTGCAGTGATCACCAGTCCTTGTGGCTGGGTAGAGTTTGTTGACCTTTTGCAGGCTGTATTTTTCAGTGCTGGGAGCCAGGCTTTGTTGAGTTTTAAACTTTCTTCTTTTTTGTTGAAGCTCTGCAGGTGTTTGTGAATTTCAGTGGCTTCCCTGTGCAGTATAACATAATGATTGCTGGTGTTGCCCAGTACTTCAGTATTTTGAAATAGAATTTCATGTCCTGCTTGTTTTAGGGCATGTTCAGCTACTGCCGATTTTTCCGATTGTTTTAGTCTGCAGTGTCTCTCATGTTTTTTGAGTCTGGTGTGGATGCTGCGTTTTGTGGTTTCAACATATACGTGGCCACATGTGCAAGGTATCCGATATACTCCTGCAGTGGAGAGGGGATCCCTTTTGTCCTTTGCTGGCCTTAACATTTGTTGTATTTTTGTGGTGGGCTTGAATATTGTTTGTAGGTTGTATTTTTTCAAAAGTTTCCCCATGCAGTCCATGGCCCCTTTGATGTATGGCAGAAATACTTTATTTGTGGGGCTGTTTTTCCTTCAGCCTGGTTTGCTATAACCAGGCTGAAGGGGCTCCCCATGGCCACTCTGTCTGTTCATAGAACTCATTATCCCACTGAAAATACCTGGTTGTTAGACAGTTTTGGAAAAGGGCCTTGTGTCTTCTGGAAAGATCTGCTGGATGATTTAGATAGCTAGGACTTTACAAATATCTTCAAATAAACAGAGATTTGCCAGTATTTATCTGAATAGTACGGATGAGGTATGAAGCAATTTGCGAATAACTCTGGGTCAAGAAAAAGGGAGACGTTATCTCCCTCTCATAAATTGTCAGGAAGAGATAGGAAAGGTCCTTGAAACTGTCCTGGCTTCAAAGCTACTGAAATAAAAGAGAGTTTTATTGTGATAAATAAAAATTGCTATGTGTGGAGTTCCAGAGTCTGGGAGCAGCAACATAGAAGGCCCTCTCCCCAACAAACACACCTGTGAAGGTGGCAGGACTGAAAGGAGAATCTCTCCTGATGACCTTAACTCTTGAGCAAGCTAATAAAAAAGATGTTACAGTCTTCAATAAATAAATAAATGTGGGAGGAAGTGGGAAAGAAAATGCACTGGTTGAATACTAGTTGAATATAGTTTAAGGAACAGCACTACAGTTTTAGACAAAAAAACAAGGTAGAGAACAATGCTTAACTACTAAATGTTAATAAAAACTAAACATTCAATTACAGAAAAACAGGTTGCAGCTGTGGTTCTTCAACTGGCCATTGTAAATTAAAGCAACCCACTCACCTTGCCGCTTAACATAGTAGTGGCATTGTAACAAATTTTTTTTATCACTGAGTTTACTTCAGCATGTACATTGGAGGTGGGATTCTTGCCAGAGGCTACATAGCTGTAGAGTGCTCTGGCCATGGCTCTATTCAGCCATAGGTTCCATATCTGTAAATTCACAGACGATCACTTGATGATCCATAGTTACAGATCTGTTCTTATCACCAAATTCTGAAAACCTGAACTTTAAAAAGAAAAAATTGTAGCTCATAGTTTAGGAAATTTGGTGGTCCATGTTAAACTCATCAGTTTGGTTAATCTTATTGAGAATAATAGTAATTTTAAAAAGAAAAGCACATACAAATAACATGCATTTCTACAACTTGCCCACATTAGATGAGAGAGAACATATAGAAGATGTTGCAGCTGCTGAACCTCATAAGACAGGTTTGTATATTACTTTATTAACACTATTATGTGTGTGTGTGTACATGAAATATAAATATTAACACGGTTTATATATATTCATATTTTTGTGGTACCCAAATTGTTTTTCAGGGTATGTGAAATAATGCTTTTTCTGGTTCTTTCACGATATAAAACAAAATGGCACTGGTAGAAAGTACTCTAGAAATTGAAATACAACTATAGGCCTCCCATTTTTTAAAGGCCTGAATCAGAGCATCTCTGTTGTACTCCAGCCAGCATTGCCAAGGGTTACTGGTGTGATTTCAGATTTAATAAATCCATGGACACCTGATTCCCCAACCTTACCTAAAGAGGCTATCAGTTATGTGGCCCATAGCATACAGTTTCCCAGAGTCATCATGTTGGTCTTCAAATTATGGGACCAGTATATTACCGAAGATCAGATATAAAATAGAAATAATCAAAAATAGATGAGTAGTGATATTTGTTCTAATATTTATGTGATATATGCATCAATATTTTTGTGGATGATATGTTGTATAGTATTAAAGTCAAGAATAAAAAGCACTGCTTAAATTAATGCTGATTCAAATTCTTAAATATACTAAGACTATGTTTAAGTGAGAAAATTATTACACATAAAGCATATATGTGTGGGAACTTTCATCTCTACATCACTGTTTAAATGTTTTATATATATATTTGTGATCTGGTGGGGAAAGGTAGGGTTTTAGGGTTAGAAAATGTGAAATTTACCTTTTACTTAACAAACAAAATGCATATATGTAGAAGTATCCCACAGTAAATTCATAAAAATCTTTGAATTACAGAAAGTCCTGTTCAGACAGAAGACTATTCAAATGATGATCTAGTTGGTAAGTTAATTTTTAGATGCCTTATTTTCATTAAAATAGTTCAAACTAGTGGTTTAATACACAATCCAGTTTGTATCCAATTATTTGCTATATAAATTGGGGTGCACCTGACTGACCTACTTTGAAAGTAGTCTAAATCTATTTGTTCTCAGGTTTCTGCAGGTATTTGTATGTATCTGTATGTTTCTAGATAGAGGGAGAAAGCTGCAGCTGGGGAAAATTAAAAGGTATGATCTGGTATGAGGTGGTGGTTTGTTATTCAGTGCCATCAGCCTTTGGAATGTAGTAGATTTCTAGCATCTAAGCAAAGCTCCTACCATCCTCCTTTGTTTCTCTTATGCCATCACTCCAGGAGCTGTGCTCAGGGAAAGGAGTGTGATGAGAAGTTGTCCCCTAAGTGTCCCCAGCCAGTAGCCTCTGTTGCCCAAATGTGCCTACTCACTGCCTAGCCAAAGCCAGAGTGCTTCACATTTGGCACTCAGGCACTCTGAAAAATGCGCAGGCACCAACAGCGAGTTTAAAAAGTATCTGCTCAGTGTCAGTAGCACAGGAAAGGCTGTCCTTGACCACAAGCTCAGGTAGACATTTTTTTCTGTGGCACTTTTGCAGTGTGCCAGATAGTAAGTATAATTACAAGAGTAGTAGAAAATGTTTGTTGGGGTTGATAAATAGATCTTCCGGTATTTCTGGTCAAAAGCCTGACTTGGCCATGCGTTATCTATCACTTACTGAGTTGTCAAAATCAACATGTTGCATGTTTTATACTCATCCACTCTGGAACATACATAGGCACCCACCGCAATAAAACAAATAGTTTTGCAAATAAACACCAGCTGGAGGCATTGAAAACAAATAAAAACTAGTAGAAAGTAAGGGAAGAGGTATAAAGATAATCCCTAGCAGTACGTACTTCCACTACTGTGCAATCAAAACCCACATGTACTCATTCGTAAGTGTAATGAAAACTCTGTTAACTACCTAAAAGAAAAAGACAAAAAATTGCTAGGAAGTTACCATCTAACAAGAATGTCTCAGCACCATACCTGAATGTGAAAGAGGTGTTCAATAAAGTAGATGGACAATGAATATAATCTGGTTAATCTATCCCCTTCCTAGGGCTCAATGATTGGAGTTTTCTGGAGAGGTTTTTGCCTCTCATAGGGTCTTCTTTCTGAATACCAGTTTCTGGGACTGACAGTGGGGAGTGGGGAAGATTATTCCTTTCACACAGCAGTGTTGCCTTCTGAGTTTCATGGAATACTCTGACTGGCCATTACTGAAATAGGATGCTGAATTAGATGAACTATTTAGTCTGACCTAGTAGGCCTACATTGTTTTAGATTTCACACTTCTAGATTTCTGTGCTCTTAGAATCTAGGAATTTATTTCAAACATGTTGCATCAAGAATGGACTATTATGTATATAGTTGATGGTTTCAAAAGTAGAGGTCCAAAGATGTTTTTAAAGTAAGCTTAATTTTCCAGCATTTTTCTTTTATGACCTTAAATGTGTGAGAATGAGAGGCTTTGCTCCAAAAGTCATGGTCCCTATATTGATGAATTTATCACCTCTGCTTTTATCTTAAGCACTATAAGGTATTATAATTTTGAAGAAGGTAACATTGAGAAATGTAAAGGGAACTCATTTTTAGAAGCAAAGAAACAATGCCCATGGTACTGAGCTTTGCTCTTTGTCCTCAATGTACCACAGTCCATCACCACTGCCTTATCTAATTTCGACTACATTTGAAACTCATGTTCAGGACAATACCAGAAAGCCTGATTTGCACTCATTTGTTGAATCTCTGCTTTGGTGTATTGTTTTCATGTTCCATTCCATCTTTAAAGGCATATTCAGTTCTCTTATCATTCTTCAATTTTAAAAAAATGAATGCACCGTCATGACAAGGCAAAATTCTCTGTAAAAGACAATAATGCTTGGAAAGGTTGAAGGCAGAAGGAAAAGAGGAAGACAGAATATATGGATTAACTCTAAAGGAAGCCATAGCCTTGCATTTATAAGAGCTGAGCAGGGCTGTTGAAGACAGAATATTTTGGAGATTGCTCATTCATAGGGTTGTCATAAGCCGCAAGTGACCTGATGGCACATAACAGGAGTTATCTGACCCTCTGGAAAATCAGATCCTATAAGAGATGCTGAAAACAAACCAGAATGTACTTCTGTCCTCACATCTGCTGTAAGGGTATTTGCTCAAGGATGATTTTCCACAATGAGCCACACTGTAATGTTGGCAGACAGCAAGTTTGAGAGGTTGCATTATTAAGACCACTCTGATTCCAAGTCCTGAGCTGTTCTCCGGATTCCAAGGTTCAAGCCAAGAGTTCAGTCCAATAAACCATTCACCAGTAAAGCAGAACAAACAGAAGCATGGTTGTAGCTTAAATCTGGGTCAGAAGGAGTTCTAAGTAATCTAGACAAACAAGTGGTGTCAGATATGGGTCCGATAATAGTATTGTCACAGGGACTGGGATTGACTAAAAGAGCAGTGTTTATAGTTCTTTTTAGGCCCATCCCAGTCTCCAGATTAGTCAAAGTCAAATAAGCACAGGACTTAGTGATCCATTGAGTGTTTGCCTTTGAAAACACAATTTCTCTTTCTGCTGTAAAAGCTGAAGCCAATGTAACTATTTGGGGCAAATAGCCAACATATCTGCCATGTTCGGTTCATCCTCTGAGTCCTCCCTGGTAGAACTGGCCTCTGCTCTTCTGAGAGGCTCCTGCCAGTTGGACAGTAATTTTATCTTTTCTGCCCTGGCATCTTCCTGGAGAAACAGATCATCTTGCCCCTCCAAAGAGGACTGAGCTGGGTGAGGAACCTTTTTTTCATCCTCCTCTCCACTTTCAGAATGCTTGAAGCTATACATCACAAAGTAATCAATTAACAATGGTACGTTGTTCACCACTTGTGACATACTTCCTTAACACTTCAAGGAACATTAAGTAAGTTTTGGCCTATGCATCACCAGTGTTCTCTAGCAAAGGAAGAAACTACAGAGTGGTCAGGCAAACCAGTAAAGAAGCTGTATGAACAACAGCAGAGGAGGGAAATACTGATCTAGACCACTATAACAGCTTTCAAACTTCTTCTCTGATCAGAGCAACAAGAAAACAACTTACTACATCTAGGATTGTCTTGCTTAAAAGCCTGGTATGATTACTTGGTATGAATCTAGGTCCAGAATTATTTTACAAGCAGCAAATGTACATCCTCAGTAAGATAGAGCAGCGGTCCCCAACCTTTTTAGTCCTGCGGACCGGCTGGGGAAGGTGGGGCACACCCTGCGCTCATGCACATGTGCAAAGGGCGTGTGGGCACAAAGGAAAGCACAGCGCTTGTGCGGGTGAAAACAGGCTGTGCGGGGGGTGGGAATGCGTGCAGGGTGTGTGTCTCTCTCTGTGGCCCGGTCGAGCTCAGGACACAGACTGGCACCGTGCCACAGACCAGGGGTTGGGGACCTCTGAGATAGAGCATATACAGAAACACATACCTTATTGCATAGATTTCTAATGGGTAAAGAATATCCAGCAGCACAGGCATGATGGCCTTTTAGTTCAACAAAAAGAAAAAAAAGTATTCTTTACTCTACCCAGTAATTATTTAATATATTGCCCCATTGAGCAAAGTTGGGTGGAAGATAGGTGTTCAGTTAAGCTGAATGTCAGTTCCCAAAATTCCTAGCCAGAGACTGTTGAGATCAAAGGCTGATGGGAGTTCAAAGTACCAGTCAAGCCTGTGCTCATGACCTGAGTTCGATCCTGATGGGTTCCGGTAGCCGAAACAAAATCAACTCACCTTTCCATCTTTTTGAGGTTAGTAAAATGAGTACCCAACTTTTGGGGTGGGGGGGGCAAGTTGATGTTTGCATGATTGTTGACCACACAGAGAGTGCTCTAGTACTGTGGGGGCAGTATATAAGTCAAAACAACAAACAACATCTGCAGCTTTGCCTTATGAACAACAACTGAGAGAGAAACTAGATTTCTGGCTTTCAGGTCTTTAAGACAGGCACCCCAGACTGACATCTGCTGTCCCATAAAATATTGAAAATTGTGTATCTAGAATTTAATTTGCACCAAAGCATCCTTAGAAATGCTACCATATTCATTTATTGCTTTGATAAGTTTTTGGCAGATCAGAAAAAGTAAAGCCAAAAGGAAAAAGGCACAGATGCAAACATTCAGATTCTTCCATACCAGATAAAAATGTATTAAAAGCTTTTAATTTCTTTAGATATAATAGTTTGTTCACCTACTTTCGGCATTGCTAGTATCTCTTACTTTAGCCTTGGGATATACTGTTTACATATATAACACAATAGTTTTTAAAATGTTCTTATCAGGTGGCTAGGTACAGTTGAATGATACTGATACAGATCCTTTCCCACATGGCCTGGTACCTGTAGAGAAGACATAAGGTCATTGAATTACACATGAAAACACTTTATGCAGTGAACACTTTAGGAATAATTGATTAGGTTGATGATGTATAGAGTAGAAAGACATTAGGTAACAGCAGGTACAGGTGAGTACAAAGTCAGTCAAGAAAGTTTTGGAAGACTGACTTGAGAAGGGATTTGAAAATAAACCGGAGTGTGGTGGGGTAATGTAACTAAAAGAGGACATTCTAGCCAAAATATAGTGTGCGATATTATTTAGTCAGGTAAGGGTAGAAAGAGCAAGGGTCCCAAATGTGGAACACACCTTTGTTGAACTGACAGAGGAAATATTTAATTTTAACAAATTTGGGGATCCAGTGCATGATGTACAAAGAACAGTTCTTTGAAATTTATATTGACAGAAGATAAAATATTCCATAGTTCTTCTTCGTGGTCTCTGTGAATGCACACTAATGGGTTTAATCTGCGCCTGCGCAGAGGTCTCCGGAATATTCTAGAGCTTTATGATACGTTAGTTAAGGACCGCCCCCCCAGCCCACATGGTCTGCCCGTCCTGGTAATTACCTCGGTTCCTTTTTGCCGCCACTGAGGTTTCTCCTCTCGTTGAGCTACCGTTCGTCTTTATCGATTTCTGAAAAGAATTACGAACCTTTTATTGACTCTCTATCTCCCTCAATCAAGGAAACTGTAAGAGACTTTCCTTCAATTTCCCCTGCCGCCCCCCTTTCCCATTCCCCCCTGTTCATGGCCCCCCTTCCCCCATTCAAAAAGTGCACCTCATGCTCCAGCAAGGTTCCCCTTTCAGACGGCCATGAAATCTGTCTTTTCTGTCTGGGAGAATCTCACCAACCCTCTGCTTGTCAATTCTGCAAGAACTTTACCAAACAAGCCCTTAAACTATGACTACAGTTTCTTCAGTCATTCCTCTGGGAATGCTCCTTACAACCAGTTCAAATGGAACCATCCCAAATATCTCAACCCCTGAAATGATCTCCGGGTCCATCTACTGTTTCTCCAACAGTTAAATCAATTTCTAAAACTAAACCAAAAACCTCCCAGTTTAACTAAGTCCATCCTCGTACCGAAGTCTGCTTCAATATCGGAACACTCCAAATTTTTTTTAAAAAAAAGAAATCTTCCATTGACCCTCATCCTTCCAGACAAGAGACCAATACCGGACCTAGGACCATTACATGACCAGCCTACAATCCACCTTGACTCCCCAGAAGAGACTCTTCTTCCTCCGTCTGGTCAACCTCCATTTCCATTGCTTGCACACTCTCCATCTTCTGTGCTCGATCCTGTTGACGTTACCATCATGCCTTGATCGCCACAATCAAACCCTGTATGCTCAGTTTCCATGTGCGATTCCGAGTTGGTGTAGCCAGTACCCAACATTTCACCTCTGCGCAAGAGGTTAAGGAAGACCCATCACACATCCCAGACATACCAATCTGATGCCGATCCTGTACGACACATCACTCCAACTGGGTCTCTGGCATCTCGAGAGTCTTCTACTTCGTATCGCCATTCCAAACAGGTCACGCTTGATGAGCCTCCACAGTATTACAACCCAAACACTCTCAACATTGAGCATATCAGTATTACCAACCCAAGCTCGACTTCTATACCCACAGTCGACACCCTCGACGCCAGTACTATTATCAATCCAACTTCTCTGAGTCCTCACCTTCTCCTCGATACCGATCACGATATCATGGCTTCTACCATTCCTCGTCTGATAATGACTCCGTACCACCCCATCTGGTACTGAAGTCCCACAGACCTCACAAGAGACCTCATCCTGAGCCTCTCCACGATCAACCTACGGTACCGAAATAACACCTGACCTCCATCCAGACAGTGCCGTGAGTTGCACAAGCCTCCACTTACATTGAACCTCTACCTCTTCCTTCCGATACCATGCATTCTCATCATAAGAAATGCTCTAAACACCAATCTGTTTCTGTACCAGCTCAACAGGCTCCTGCTAGACATCATCATGATCTTTCAGAACCTCTTTCTACCTACATCCCATGGTACCATCTTACCTCTCCAACCTCATCTTCTCAATCCTACTATTCGGAGGCTTCTAACTCTGTACCAGAACAGGAATCCCCCCCTAATCTGCCTACACCAGACTCGGATGTCAATCAGGTTAACCCTCCATCACCATCTGATGGCTTCCTATTCTCAGTTGGTCCTTCAAATTGCCAAGGCTATGGAATTAGATGTGCATCAACTTGTTCAAACCCAATCATATAAAGTTTTTGAAGACATTAATGAGGAACAAACTCCACCTCTAAGAATGAGCTTTATCCCTTCATTATTAGACCTCACTAAACAAACTTGTTCTAAACCGTCATCTGTTCCACAAATGTCTCATAAAGTCAAAAATCTTTACAAGACACATGGAGAAAATACTATCCTCCTCTCCAAACATCCGCCTCCCAATTTGGTCATCATGGATGCCACTCAAAACAGGGCACGGAACCGTTCCAGCACCACACCGAATAACAAGGAAGGAAGAAAATTAGATATTGTTGGCTGTAGAATCTACTCCCTTGTCTCTCCGCGCTGCCAATTATCTCACAGCAATGGGAGCTTATAATCGTTATCTTTGGAATAAGGTTCTCCCATCTCTACAGTCAGAATACAAAACTCGTGGCCTCGCATTCCACCAAGAGGCCATGGCCCTCGCACATCAGGAGCATATCACAGCCAGGCATATTATTGAAGCATCATCTAGACACATGGCTACTGCTATAACCCTCCGTAGACATGTCTGGCTATGATCGCCCACATCACAGATGACGCTCACATGAGAACTGAAGACTTACCATTTGATGGTACCAGTCAATTCAACGAAAAGACTGATGACATACTGGATAAACTGCAAAAGTTGAAAAAGACAGCATAATCATATAACACCCAACCATATTGCAAACCACAACGATATCAGAGGCATTACCCTTACTCTTACCAACAATCCGGATCATTTGAGGACAGAAATGGGTATTCTTCAAAGCCTGCTCCTTCCTTCCAACCTAGACACACAGTACAACATCACTGCCCCAAACAGCCTTTCTGTCACCCTGACAAGAAACAAAAACAATGTTGAGACTTCTTCATCCCCCAAATCCACTCAACCTACCTTTCTCTTTCCACCACCACTCATCTTTCAGCCCGTCTTTCATCTTGGGCATCTGTCACTACCGACTCTTGGGTCCTCACTATTGTCGCTACAGGTTACACCATAGAATTTGTTTATCCACCTCCATCAAGGATCGTTCTAACCTAACTGTCCGTTGCTCTCAAACAAGAAATTCAGTCTCTTCTCCTAAATGGACGCCATGTCACCTATCAACCCTTCAGGAGACGATCCAAGATTCTTCTCCCACTACTTTACCATCCCAAAATGAGATGGCAGTCTACGACCTATTCTTGACCTTCAGGACCTCAACTACATATCATTCAGAGACGTTTCCATATGGTCACGTTAGAACAAATCCTACCCAGACGACTGGTTCGCAGTAATAGATTTAAGTGATGTGTACTTCCATATTACAGTTCACCAGGACCATCACAAATTCCTCAGATTCGCCATAGGACCCCATGCCTATGATTTCAAAGCCCTTCCCTTCGGCCTCTCTACAGCTCCGAGAGTATTCACAAAATGTATGGCTCCTGTAGCAGCCCATCTGTGTACTCTGGGAATCTCCATCTTCCCATACATAGACGACTGGCTGATAGTCTCCCCTTCACGCTCTCAAACTTTAAAGGATATGCAGTTGACCCTTTTTCTCCTTGCAGATCTGGGCCTCAAAATCAACGAAGAAGAATCCATTCTTACTCCCACACAATGGATTGTCTACATTTATTTTATTTTTATTTATTTATTTATTTGATTTATACCCCGCCCATCTGGTCTAAAAGACCACTCTAGGCAGCTTCCAATATAGTAAAAACAGTGAAATAATATAAAAAAACACAATTACATAAATCATATTGTAATAAACAGAATACAACAATAGAATAGAAAATACATAAGGAGAGAATAAACAGAAAAGTCAGATAATAACTGGAGGGAAGGCCTGAATGTATAGCCATGTTTTTAATTGACTTTTAAAAGTGTCCAAAGTGGGGGCCACGTGGATCTCAGGAGGTAGATTGTTCCAGAGGCGAGGAGCCACCGCCGAGAAGGCCCGTTTTTGTGTCCTTTCTTTCTGGGCCTCCCTCGTCATTAGGCTTCCCAGCCTCACCTCCTGGCTCGTGCAGGTGATCTGAGTAGATCTAGGTGGAAGCAGGCGTTCCATCAAGTATCAAGGTCCTAAAGTGTTAAGGGCCTTATATGTAAGCATTAACACTTTGAAGTCAATGCGGAAATGGATGGGCAGCCAATGCAGCATGGCCAGAGTAGGAGAGATATGTTGGCATTTTCTCACTCCAGTGAGGAGTCTGGCCACCGCATTCTGCACCACCTGAAGTTTCCGCATCAGCTACATAGGTGTAGTCCTTGACTCTACCGTGGCAAGAGTCTTTCTTCCGCTGGAAAGGGCAATCAAACTTCACACACGCATCAGTCAGTTCCTTCCTCACACCTTTGTCACAGCACATTCAACTCAACGTCTCCTAGGCTTTATGGCCTCCACCACATCGACCATTCAACATGCAAGGCTAAAGATGGGCTCTCTACAATCATGGTATCTGTCCCTATTTGACCCTATGACAGACCCACCATCCAAACTTCTCCAGGTCACCCCCGAGCTCTCCTCTCAGCTTCTCTGGTGGGACATGCCATCCAACCTGTTCATCGAACGGCCCTTTGCTCCTCTTCAACTATCAGTTCAGATCACCACCGATGCAAGTCCTACTGGATGGAGGGCACATTGCAATGACCTTCATATCCACACTACCTGATCCCAGGCAGAGTGGGCTCTTCATATAAACAATCTCCAACTCTTAGCCATTTTCAAAGCCTTCCGACCCATCGAACCAGTCATTCTCAGCAATGCCGGTCAAGTTACAATACCACCGCATTGTTTTATATAAACAAGCAAGGAGGCACACACTCCCACTGCTGTATCTTGCCATCCAATTCTGGGAATGATGTCTAGAACACCATGTTTTTCCCATAGCAGTGCATATTTCCACTCAAGACAATCTTGTAGTGGACGCCCTCAGCAGACTGCATACCCAGATGAATGAATGGTTTCTAGACCAGTCCGTATTTCTCCACCTTTGCAAGATCTGGGGTCAACCACAATGTTCACCACATGTTCGCCACATCCCAAAACTTCAAATGTGCCCTCTTTTATTCAAGGGCAGGCATGGGACATGGATCTCTTAGAGATGCACCAATGACAGACTGGACCACACACCTCATCTATCTCTCCCCCCCCCCCCCAATCCTTCTCCTTCTCAGAAAATTAGCCAAAATCTGTCACGATCGCTCCAACACAACCCTCATTTGCCCTTGGTGGCCAAGAGAACCATGGTTCTCCATGCTCCGCTCCATCGCCATGGATTACCTCTGGCTGTCTCTCATTCCTTACCTCCTCTCACAGCATCAAGGCAAGACTCACCACCCAGATCTTCTCACTCTCCATTTCACAGCATGGAGGATTCACCCTCGGTAGATGTCATCTTAGCTAATGCTTGAAAGCCTGCCACTGTTAAGCTCTATTTCTATAAATGGACTTTCTTCACCAAATGTACTGTCCAACATCATCTTCCTACCAATCCTACGGCCCTGCAAGCTGTCCTTCAATTTCTTTTATTTATTTATTTATTGATTGATTATTTGATTTGATTTGATTTGATTTGATTTGATTTGATTTGATTTGATTTGATTTGATTTGATTTGATTTGTATCCCGCCTATCTGGTCTGGTCGACCACTCTGGGCGGCTTCCAATAAAAACATTTGTCATAAAACATACAATATTACAATCAATTAAAACACATACAATAATAGAACAATAAGGAAAGGGGAAAAGAAGAGAGAGAGAGTTAAATATTGACAGGAGAGAAGGCCTGAACATATAACCATGTTTTTAATTGACTCTTGAAAGTGCCCAGCTTGGGGGCTGCACGAATCACCAGAGGAAGGTTATACGCTGTTCTATCCCATCTACGTATTTTGTAAACATCTCTCCCTCTCTACTCTCAAAGTTTACCTGTCTGTTATAATAGCTCATCAACCTCAAGATTCCAATGCTGCTCTGCTTTTTCGTCATCCCACATTGAAACTCTTTGTTCATGGTATCTCCAATATGCGTCCTTTGGCTCCTGCACCTTCCCCACAATGATCTCTACCTCTTGTTCTTCACCGGCTTACCTGTGCTCCATTTGAACCACTTGCTACCGCCTCTGAGCACCACCTTTCCCTCAAGACACTCTTCCTCATTGCCATTACTTGTGCTCGTAGAACCCCTGCCCACAAAGTTGATCCTCCATTTTTTCATTTTCACCCAGACAAAGAACCCTCTTCCCTGATGTTTCCTTTCTACCAAAGGTTGTGTTGCATTTTCACCTCTCACAACCTATTGTCTTACATACCTTTTTTCCATCACCTAAGAATGACCTAGAACTGTCTCTACACACATTGGATGTTAGATGTACACTTGCTTTCTATGTCTCACAGACCTCTTCCTTCCGCAAATCAAAATGACTTTTTGTGACACCACACCTCCCTCACAGAGGTTCCCATGTTTCCTCTCAATCTATAGCCCGTTGGATTGTTTCTACCAGAAACTTAGCATACCAACTCGCTAAACAGCCTCTACCTGCTGATATTAAGGCTCATTCTACCAGAGCTTTGGCTACCTCTGCAGCCTTTCTCCATGGAGTACCATTCCCGGACATTTGTAAAGCTGACACATGGGCAACGCCATCTACATTTGCCACTCACTATCGCCTGGATCTGAGAGCCAAAAAGGATGCATCGTTTGGGAGAGCTGTACTTTCTTCTGTTCTTCCTCCTCCAGTAAGTTACCCATTAGTGTGTATTCACAGAGACCATGAAGAAGAAAAAGAAGGTACAGTACTTACCTATAACATACCGAGTAGACTTTGTCTAGAGGGGCGGGGTATAAATCAAAATAAAGTAAAGTAAAGTAACTCTGGTTCTTTGAGTGGTCATCTGCGAATTTACACTTCCCGCCCGTCTTCCCCTCTGTCCGTCACTCCTGTATCTCTTGATGCAGCGGCGGGCTAGTCTTCGGAACTGAGGTAATTACCAGGACGGGCAGACCACATGGGCTAGGGGGGTGGTCATTGCTGAACATATCATAAAGCTCTAGAACAGTGGTGTCGAACTGTGGCCCTCCAGATGTTCTTGGACTTCAACTCCCAGAAGCCTTCACCACCACCTCTGCTGGCCAGGATTTCTGGGAGTTGAAGGCCAAGAACATCTGGAGGGCCACAGTTCGACACTACTGCTCTAGAATATTCCGGAGCTTTATGATACTATCAGTCAGCAAGGACATCACTTCTTATTTGGCTTGTTAAGTGTGAGCCTGCCTTTAGTGAGTAGCTGTACTGTAGAAACTGTTTCAGGAGGTTGCCGCCCCACAAGGAAAACATTTTTTTAACTTTATTTATATATTTTAGAATATTCATATAACATCTGCCATGGTGCAACATATTTAGGTTGTGCACAAGGACAAAACTACAATACATGTATGCATATATAGTATTGCATGTGAATGTCACCATGGCTGATCAAGTACAGTAGATCTTTTTAATACAGCAGGCAAACAGGAGAAAGGCTGCTGATTGATGGGGGAGATGTTCTCTGTATGTTGAGGTATTTAACATGCTTACTGTCACATGATCACATTAAACTTGAAATAGTTTCTCTATTGTTTTCTGTATTTGTGGCTCAGATTACCATTAATTTCTTTTGCAACATACTTTAAAGATATTGGTCCATAAAGACTTGTTTCAGAGTTACTGCAACAGTTTTCTAAGAAACTTTATGCTTTGTTGTCTGCATTACAGATAAACATTTCAAAACAATGGACTAAAACAATTGGTAACTATTTTTAAAAGCACATCAGAAAGTTTATAAATACAAAATTTTCCCCTCAATATCCTTTCCTTAGCAGGCAATTATTTGCCCAAAGTCTCTCTGAACAGCAGCTTTTGACTGCCAGAAGAAGGGCAGCAAGAGAGGAGGAGCCTGACATCTTACATGAGACAGCTCCATAATAAAGGAGCAGCCACCAGAAAGGTTGTCACTTGGGTCCTCACCATGTGCCTGTGAAGGTGGTGGGGACTGAGAGAAAGGTCTCCGCCAAAGATCTTAAAACCTCAAAAGTGTGCATCTAGAGAAATTTGTGCTTCAGAGAGCCTGAACTCAACTTGTTTTCATGTCCCTTGTAAATAGATCTTGTCAGTAGTCTGGTTGCAGCATTTTGGGCCTGCAGAAATTTCCAAGCAGTTCCAAAAGCAGCCCCATTTAGAGTGCATTACAATAATTTAAAGGGGACGTGGTGGCGCTGCAAGGTAAACCGCAGAAGCCTCTGTGCTGCAAGGTCAGAAGACCTGCAGTTGTAAGGTTGAATCCACGTGACAGAATGAGCTCCCGTCCCTTGTCCCAGCTCCTGCCAACCTAGCAGTTCGAAAGCATGTCAAAATGTGAGTAGATAAATAGGTGCCACCATCGTGGGAAGGTAACAGTGTTCCATGTCTAGTCACGCTGACCACGTGACGACGGACACTGTCTTCGGACAAACGCTGGCTCTACAGCTTGGAAATGGGGATGAGCACTGCGACCTAGAGTTGGGCACGACTGGACTTTTGCAAAAACTTAATAGTCAAGCAGTTTCGTCGTTTAACGAGGTAATCGTTAAGCGAGGCACCACTGTACGGAAAAGTAAGAGTTTTATGTAGTCTACAATCTGAATGCCTCTATGCTTGGGTGATGTTTCGAAAGGATGTAATATTGTTTTAGTGATTCTAGATAATTTGGTGACCTCGCTGTTTCTTCCTGATTTTACAAAGGATGGTATACAAATTATCAGATGTAGTTTCATTTATGTCCTTTAATTTTCAGAAAGTGTTGAAAACCCATCTGATATTTTCAGTGCAGTTATTCATATGAATATGTTAGTCACTTGTTTGATTATAAGTAGGAAAAGCAAGTAAGATTTTGACTACTGTGGGTTTCTTACTTATATGTGTGTATAATTTCTTTGTGCTGGACCTGAGTAGTTTACACCAAAAAGCATTTGGGACTCTGAAATGAGATTTTTTTTTTTACAGTTAAGTTAATTATTTTCAATAGACCCAGTGACCACATTCATCTGCTGTTCATATGATAAACCTATTTTAATTAGCAAGAGGCATACATGCTTTTGAATTTATACAAACAATATAAAAGTAAAATAGTTCTCACACTGCAGAACGTCATGTGCATCTTTCTTTTTTATTGTAACACTATGTAGCAATTCCGAGTAATTAAAAAATATATATTTCTAGGGATTTTTTCCTCCATTTTCTAACAGCAGTAGAAAAAAGAAGCATACAATGGATTGCATTACCTTTGATTGTTTATATAGTGGCCATCCAGAGTACATATGACTATGTAAAGTGCAATGAATATGTGCTCCGTCCCAAAATCTTAAATTATGTTCGCTTTAAAAATAAACATAGAATAAACTGTGTGCTTAACCCTCATGAACAAGACTAGGTCATTTTAGTCATACAGACTCATGTGCTGTTGCAAAGTCCATACAGAAATAGTTCCCCAAATTTTAGCTATTCACTTTCTACTAATCTGTTAAAATAATTAACAAACAGCTAGAACAAAATGTGTCCTGATAAATGTGATGATTTTTTTGCTCTATTGTGGGAATCAACAAAAGAAAAGGAAAAGGAAAAAATGGAGCCTGTTTTGTGTTTTCTTTCATGAATCACATGATCCCATCCCAACTCACTATGCTGATTTGATCTCTTTGTTTCTGCTGTTATCACAGTTGCCTCAGCATTCCTTGAGGCACTTTTAATGAAGAATTTCATATAAGGAAGAAGTGACAATCTAAACATTGCTCTCTTAACTTTATATTTTTATTATTGGACCTTGTTTGTTTATCTGTCATTTGTCTCATTTTCCTGTCTCTTGTTAGACTGATATTTAAACTGTAGTGTTTTGGAGGAATTATAGAAGCTTCTTCCAGACACTATTTGCAGCATAAACCTTTCTCTCCTAAACCTGGTTTCCCACATTCTTTTGTGCTGCTATTACCAAGAAGCAAAACCCAGGAGGGAGCTTTATAGAAAAAGAGACACAATTATGCAAAGAAACATGGCTTGCCTTTTAATAGCTGTTGTACAAAGGGTAAATAGTAGCTTTAACCTTTACCCCCTTGATATCTTCCTTCATTTATTTTCTTCCATTTAGTCTGTTGCAAGAGAAAATAAAACCTTGAATTTCGTCCTTATTGACAGAGATGTTCAACATTCACACAACACATTTCTCATCTCTATATTAATGGGTGTTCTATGAATAGGATGTACATTTGTGTGTGTGTTTGTGTGTGTGTGTGTGTGTGAGAGAGAGAGAGAGAGAGAGACAGATGGAGATTTTAAGTTCTGTTCCTCAATCTAGTCCCAAAGGCTTCAAGACTTTTTAAGGTCTGTTTTTGCCTTCTATAGATAGCAGCTTTGTGTCTAACTGTTACAATGTCCATTACATGTAAATACAATCAGCTATAGATCAGAATTCTGTTCTATAAATAAATGGACTGGGCTTTCTACTCTGGTAATAAGAACTCTGCAAATTGATTGCACAGTTGATTGTGCAGTCCCCATTTTGACCAGTTGTACAATGTGCTGGCGGAAGTGCTTCATAGTTAGACTTGCGTGTTGGCGTAATTGTACTACCACTACCACTGGTTGAGTTACATCCACTTTGCTATTCAACAGGATTTCAATCTTAGTGCATATACAGAGTTGCATTATAATATTAAAGATTATTTTAAATAGAATTTGTATCATGGTTGGTCCTCTAATTTAGATTTCCCCTTATTTTTTCAGATACTTAAAGCTTCAAACAGAATATTGAAACAGCAGGAGGACCAGCCTAAATCATACTCTACATAATGGGAGCAGATGTTTGTTATAGATTTTTAATGATGCAATTAACTACACAATTCAGAAATCTAGGGGAAGGAAAACACTAAAAGGCATTTCACAAGTGATGTTATGAGACCCTTCCATCTGGAATGTATGTCATGTGAAAGCAAGAGAAGATATTTTGAAAACAAATATGCAAGCTATTTTTCCCCGCTCATTTTACAGATGCAAGAAATTCCAAAAATTGAAATGTCACTTGTGAAACTGCTTAAGAACTCAAAATATGTAGCATTCAGTTGATATTTAGTATATTTTATCATATATTTAGAATCCCAATATCTTCTTCTAATGTCTAGTGTACAACAAGTTTTATTTTTCCCCTTATTAGCAACAAGACTGTTTGTTATATCTGAATGTTTTGTGTGCAGTTCACATAATTATTAATATGCTATTTATAATGTAGCAATAAATGATTTACATTTTAATATGTATAGAGAGTGAGATATAGATATGTTTGTGGATACAGTAAAATTTGGGAATCTGATTTACGTAGCAAATTTTTAAAATGTGATCAAAATATCATTTACTTTTACATTCATAATAGAATAGTAAAATAGAGTAGTACAATTTTGACTTGGACCTATATATACTGGTTTTGTACTTCATTCTGTCTAAGCATTTGCTACCTTGAAACTGTGTGCAGGCAAAGGTAATAGTGAATCAAATACCTTAAACCTGCACATACACCAACAAGCTTACTATGATTCCCCAACCCCATAGTCTTACTTGATCTAACTATCTCTTCTTAGAGCATTTGATGTTAGAATATTTAAGACAAAAGCAAACTCTGAAGAATTCCATAGCACTCTACACATGTTCAAATCAGAAAGTAATTATGCATATGATACACATGTATCAGCTTAATGACTTTGTTCTCATTTTGCTTATGAGCCTGATATCTCAGTTACAGTCATACCAAGTAAGTAAATGCAATTCATTAATACATGGGCTACAACCACTTGCAGTAGCAGGGTTTATGAAATAAATCAGGATTGCTTGAGAGGCAGTCATTTCAGGGTTTTAGTTATCTCATGGGTCAGTATTGGGTTGTTCTCAATAGATAGGCTTAACAAAATTACTCATTATAAATATAAATTAATATTTATTAATAAAATCCTTGTTTTGCTTGTGAACGAAGGTGAACTTTAACAGAGGCAACATATTTGATTACTAATACATAGCACTGTCCAAATCATAGAGCCACAGTACTTTAATTATTTTATGCTCATCTGGCTCAGGAACTTTGCATAACAGTGCTATTGTATAGAGAAGTTAAACCAGAGAATTACTTTAAAAATTTGGTAAATAGGACACATATTTGTAGCACTGTAGCACTGAAGTCAATTTGAATTTACTAGAATTTTTGCAGAGTATGTGACTTATGAAATATATCCAGTTCTTAAAAAGAGCTGCAGTGTGTGTTATGCATTCCTATGATGATAGAATCAAAGATATTGGAACATACACATAATGTTAATGTGTATGTAGTAAATATTCTAGATTTTTGCGGGCATGTTCCTATCCTAGATGGCACTGCATGGATATGTTCTTATATAGAGCACTGTTTTTATGATCTCTTCTCACTGTGCATCTGCAGATATTGTACTAGGTCATACAGGGAAAAAAGGCCTGTGCAGAAAGGATAATGCCATATGAATTTGCTTTTCAAGAAGCAATCTCTTAATGCAGGTGAAGGCAAAGTATTATTTTTAATACAGAAAAATATGTATTTCTAAGAGACAGAGCAATACTTTTTTAAAAGCCATATGTTTTTAAGAACATGGGATTATAATGTATGTGGTTAGTAAACTTAATTTTGTATAATGATGACAATATATTTTTAGAATGTTGGAATGCTGTGATCAAATTTTTAAAATTATTGTAATTACATGATAGTCATGTTTACACAATAGTGCCATGAAGGCCAAGGTGAAGGGGACTTTTAAAAGATGTACTTTTCCTTCTGTGTTAATGTTTGCTACAATAAAATACAGAAGAAATTCTTTTGGTGGTGGAGTCATTATTTTCCAAAATAACACACAATGCATATTCACTTGATTTTTAGCAATAGTTCTTTGTTGTATGTTTCATTTCTTCTGGGGCATGTTCACCATCATTTGGTTGCATTTTTAAAAATAACTGAAAAGTTTTATCAGTTTTACAGTGTGATCTTTGGTACCTTGGACTATCAAACTGGAGTGGGCCACTATACCTCTTGTTTAGTTTCACAGTGTTTACTCCAAGGCAACATCCAAGCTAAGAATTTCAATACAGCAACTTGGGTTAACCTTTTGTACTAGCTACAGTTGACAGAGCTAGAAATGTTTTAGGAATGTGTCAGAATACCATTATAAAGCTCAGAAAGAAAAAGAACAAAAAGGCTTATTGTGAGCAGGAAAACAGGTAACAACATGGACTGTCACAAAAGCAGCCAGGTATATTATTAGTGGGAGTACCATAGCCCTGTATGTTGGTGCTAGCTATATTACTGGCGGAGTATAGGTGAATTGTATTAGTGTAGGGAAGATAGGATTGAAGTGGATATTTATCATAAAACTAGACAGCTTGTCTCACATGAATGCTACAATTTTGATACACTTCAAAGACAGGTGTTTTATGATACTGTATCTCTGTTAGTGAAATGGTAAACCACTTCTTGCTCTTTACGTAGAAAACTCTGGAAAGGGTTGTCATATATCAGAACTGATTTGACAGTACACAGTTATTATTGTTAGTCTTTCTGATGCTACCTGTCTTTTACCTTTACTACAGTGAATGAATGTGTCTAACCTTGCCTGAATTTCATTTGTGCAATATTTTTGATCGTACCTATCTTGACACAAGTGGTACATATAACACATATACCATGGTACATAGCCTGTAAGGGTAGGATACCAGTTAACTTTGGTATATTACAAGTTAAATGTATCTGTTTTGACTGTAAAATGCTCTTGTTAATAGCTGCAACAATCACTTGAGTACTATTAGTATTGAAAAAGTATATAGAATTTTTAATAGTCAAACTGGTGGTCTAACTACGCACTAAGCAGAGTTCTTTGGAAGGTATGCAGTCTTTTAATATATATATTAAAAAGTACTGGGGAGTATGATAGCTACTCAATTTCAAGTGTTTCTGGACAAGACAAACTATTGAAACAACTTTGGTCACCATGGTGAATGACCTTTACCAGGAATTGTATACTAGGAATGTATATACCTGTTGGGGCTTCTGGACTTCTTGATGGCTTTCAGTAGCATGGATTATGGTATCTTTCTGGGCCCTTCCTCTGGAATGGAACTTGGAAGCACTGTTTTACAGTGGGTCCAGTCCTCTTTTGAAAAGCAAGCTCAAAAGCTGGAGCCGTGGGACTTCCAGCTGTTGACTTGTCAGTTCTGTCCTGTTTTCAGGCTATTCAATGTATACATGGAACCATTGGAAGAGTTTGACAGGAGATTTGAGTTTTAGTGCCACTAATATGGGGATGATACCCAATTTTGCATTGTCTTTTCCATTCAAATCCAAGGAAGTTGGCCCGTCAAACTAGTGTCTGATCTCAGAATGGACTGGATAAGGATGAAAAAATTAAAACTTAATCCAGACAAGACAGTGTCTGGTCTCAGAATGGACTGGATAAGGATGAAAAAACTGATACATGCCGTATTTTTCGCTCCATAAGATGCACTTCCCCTAAAAAAAGTGTGGGGGGGGGAAGCATGTGCATCTTATGGAGCGAATACAGTAAAAAAGGGTTCAGACATCACCATCCAGAAGCCTCCCACTGCCATGCTGGGAGGCCTCTGAACTGGCACCAGAGACTGCTTGCTGTTTGGACCTCACCTTTCTGCATTGTTGGCTTCCCAAGATCTGCTTCCTGCAGCCCACCTGGAAAACCAGCAAGGCTAACAGGCCTATGGCAGCAGGCAGTGAAAACAGCCAAGGACCAAAGGGGAAAGATTAATTCTAAAAAGACCAGGGGAAACCACAAACATAGTCCCCCACTTAGGCAGTTGATTTTTCCCACATTTGGGGAAATCACAGGGGTCAGCACATCCGAAGTGCAATAGATGAGCCTTACCCTGGGAAAACCACATTTACAATAATGGTATCTCCCCTGCCAGGTATGAGTTGAAATGGCCCCTCCAACTCCTGCCCCTTTCTGTGGCCTGTCGCCCAAAGGCATGGTGACCCCCAGCTGCACCTCCTGATCAGAACAGGGCTGCACAGCCCCAGTCCCGAAAGAGGCCAGGAGAGCTCTTCAGTGTTTTGGGGTACCCCACAGGACCCCCATCAGGGGCTGGATATTCCTCCCACAATCTTCCAGTGCACAGATATTAGCATACCTAATATGCGGGGAAGGCAGGGAAAGCGGGGAAATTCAAACTTTCAGTTAGTGAAGAGGCTGCTTGTCTGCTTCCTTGCTAGTCGTTGGTTTCATGAAACTATTAGAAAACATGGGTGACAAAATAGATCCCCGGAAGCTGCATGGTACAGCTGCCATAGAGCCAAGCAATAATACTCCCTTGAATTGGCTGTCCCAGTTGAAGAACATAGGTACAGTGCCACAAAACCCACCTCAGAAACTCTGTCCAAAATAAAATCACAGTTAGAGAGCTGGGAGAGAGACCTGGGACTGCCTGGTATTGTTGTTTTAAAATGTAAAATTTATTTTAAAAGCTGCTTGTTTGGGATTAGTGCTTGGGTGAAAAGGTGCTCTGTTTGAGTTGAAACTTGCTTGTGTAGAAACGTGCATGCTTGTCTTAAAAATCTGCTTGTTTTACTTTAAAAGCTGCTTGTTTTGGGTTAACTGCTTGGGGGGAAGGTGTTCCGTTTGAGTTGAAACCTGCTTGTGTAGAAACATGCATAGGGGTACTTTCTTTAAAAGCTGTCTGCAAAGCCTTTCAGACCAGCACCGATCAGCTGTTAGGTGGGGAGAGGGGAGGGGAAAGGAGCGGAGAAGAGCACGGAGAAGAGCACAAAATGGCTGCCGGCTGCCTGCTGGCTTTTAGCTGTTTAGGGCTCTTTTTTGGCTGTTCTGGGGTCTACCAAGGCACTGTGAAGAGCAAGGCTCAGTCTACAGTACCTGGTAAGTGACGTTCTTTTAAGTTTTTTAAAGTTTCCGACCTTCCCCCCCCCTAAAAATGCATTAATAAATTTTAAATACATTTTTATGGGAAATTTGGATTCAACTTCCAAACTTTTCAACTAGTTCTGGGCATCTAATAGAGAATGTATTTCCAAAGGGTGTTGCAGCAAGGAAACTAACTGTGTTTTATGAGCCAGAACACAAACTTGGCTGCTAATCACAAGTTAACCCTGCATATACGGGAAAGCAAAATTCAGTCTTACTTTTAGTTGTTTGCAAGTCCTTCAGGTTGTGGTATCTCTTTGACGTCAGGGCACGTCTGACATCGAGATTGTGGAGCATACACTCGAGGGGTGATGACGGAGAGTTGAAGAAGCAAGGTAGTATGATGGGTTGGTTGAGGTGGAAGTCAGAGACCACCTTAGGAAGGAAGGAAATATCAAAATAAAGAGTCACCTTATCGGGGTGGAACTGGATAAACGGAGGATCTGCTCGAAGGGCAGCGAGTTCACTGGCCCGCTTGGCTGATGTAATTGCCACGAGGAAAGCTGATTTAAGGGTTAAGAATTTGAAGTCAATAGATGCCATGGGCTCGAACGGGGGCCGCATCAAGGCATTGAGGACGAGTTGTAGTGACCACTGAGGAGTGATACGCTGTTGAGGAGGGCGGATGTTGTTGAGCCCTTTGAGGAACTTTTTAACAGTTGGGTGAGAAAACAACTTGGAAGAAGGGGAATCATCAGGTTGGTGAGCCATGATTGCTGATAGATAGACTTCTAACTGGATTACAGTACCTGCTTCCTGATTTCAGCTAGTATAGTTTGTATTCAGTTTTTTGGCTCTTCAAGAACATTGTTCATGGCTTTGTGTGGCCTAACCTGTTGTGCCTTGCATGCTATAAACGTTCAATTATGTTAGAAAATGGAGATTTGGTCTTATGCTGTGCATGTGCTAATGCTGGTGAATGGGATGAGGTTAAGCTTTGTGTTGATGTTCTTTTGCATAACCTAAAGTAAATAAGGAAAAACAGCTGTTAAATGGTTAATTCCACTATTTATCCTCCACACAACTAAAAGGGACCTCTCAATGCAGTGCCAAATCAGACAAACCATTTCTAACTTAATATAGGCTTGAGCTGTAGCTGGGCAGAGTTGCACAACAATCCCATCTGTCATTGAGACATTTCTATAAGCATGGGGATGAAAGGAAATGTAAAATATAGGTCTTATCACTGGCTCATAATGGTCTATATTAATGCCACTGTTGACTGCTGTTCACTTTACATGGTTCAAATGTTATTCTGTTATAGTTTATTAAATATTTTATTACACTATTTGGTTCAGAATATATGTGTTCCTCCTCTAAAAATAAGGTGCGTCTTAAAGTCAGGTGCGTCTTATGGAGCAAAAAATACGGTAATCCAGACAAGACAGAGGAACTCCTCATCAGCCAAAGGCAGATCAGGGAATAGGGATTTAGCCTGTGCTAGATGGGGTTATACTGTGTCTGAAAAGGCAGCTGTGCAGCTTGGTTGCATTTTCTGATTCAGCCTTTAGCCAGACTGTTTAGCTCTTGGCAGAAGCCAGGAGTGCGTTTGCACAGTTAAGTGCAAACATTGATCATTCCTAGAGAAATTAGATCTAGCTGTGATGGCACCCACCTTGGTTACATCCATTTTGAGTTACTGTAATATGATCTATATGGGGCTGCCTCTGGAAAATGATGTTGTGACTGGGCTGTTGACAGGAATCGTTTATAGTGACATGTAAAACCCTATATGGTTTTGATGTAAGCTATCTTAAGGACTCTCTCCATATGAGCCTCTGTGAATCCTAAGGGGAAGCCTTTTCCTCCAAGTCTGCTGTCAGGCAGAGAGAGTGTGTTGTCTGACTGATCCCAGATTTTGAAGCTCGCTTCCAAGAAAGGCTTTGCTGCCCCCCTCCTTTCTGACCTACCAATAGGTGAAAACAGTAGCCAAAATCCTGTTATGCAGCTCCTCCAGTACAGTGAGAAAGATTGACAGCAGCAGATTGCTGCTAATTAAAGAGTTCCTGCTTCAGTTTTGGGTTGTGCATAAATTCAGCTCATTGTCCACAGGTTGCATGCAACCTGATATTGAAGCAGATTAATTAATAGCAATTTGCTGCCACCAGTGACATCATTGGCATCATAACAGGATACCAGCTATTTTTATTTAAATAGGCCTTTGACTGCTTGTTTGGACTAATTAATGGGAGGTGTAATTTTGCTGCTGCTGCTGTTTTTAGAAAAATTATAGTTGGTTTCAATGGTTTATAACCATGTTATTTGTTTTGATTTGACATTTAGTACTGTTCTGATGCTATAACTTAATATTTTTCATAAATGCACCTGCTCTTAAATAGCTGCCTTGGGTCCCACAAAGGAGGAGAGGCAGAATACAAATGAAATAAATAAAAGAGACACTAAAAGCATTGAAAAGAGAGATAATGTGCCTTTGTATCATTGCTTTCATTTTTGAGTGTTTTTATTCATTCTACTGTTTATATTTTTATTGTTATATTTATATATTATTATACTTTACTTTGTTGTGAACTGCCCAGAATAGTGTGTATGGACTAATGGATGAGTATATAAAATAAATAAATACACAAATAAAGGAATAAAGCAATGAAGCAATAAATAATGCAAAAAATAAAGGAATAAAACAAAGGGTAAAGATAGCAGATTGTAAAACCGAGATAAAACTAGTGTTAGTGAATGAAAGATTTCAACACAGAGGAACAAATTAAAACAGCAAGGTAGCACTGCAATATTGTAGACACATTGAAACTGTTCTTGAAATATTTGGGAGAAAAGAAACTTTATCTGATGGTCAGTGGAGGGGTAGACATATAAATGCCTGATGAACCTGAAGACAGCATTCCACATAGAGGGAATGCCATCACTGAAAAGGCCATCTGTTGTATCCCCTCTTAATTTACTTCATTTGGTGAGGGCACCGGGGAACAGATAGTAGCTCCAAACTATATACGTAAGACTTTGAAAAGTTTGAATTGGGCTCCAGAATGGACTGGCAGCAAGGTTCCTGTGTGGCTGTGCATGCGGCTTTCCTCCTCCATGCACCCACAGCAAGCATTTCGAACACCTTTGATTCTGGTTGTGACAGAACACTGTGCGAGTGAAACAGAGTCACATGCAAGAGAGTTAGAACTCCACCCAGCGGGGCTGAAAATTAGGGGAAACATTGATTGGCAGTCAGTGCAGTTTTCAAATAATTGGGATAACATTAGCCTAGTTCTATTCACCAATCTAACTGATCTGTTTTGAACAAATTAAAATTTCTAGATTTCTTTTTGAGAGGCAGCTCCCCCATGCAATATACTGGACTAATCCAATGGAGAGATTACGAAGGCACAAATAACACTTGCAAGTTATGGATGTAGTTGGTATCTTACTGTAAGTTGATAAAAGATACTCTGGGCTACTAGCACAACTACTAAGGCCAATTGTGCCACCAGTGGCAATGACAGTTGGGGGGGGGCGGTAAGAGGATCCTATTAAAACTTGATCTTTCAGAAGGAGCACAATATACTTCTAAAAATGATGAATAGCACGTAAGCAGAAAGATGAGCTACCTACAGCAAATATGCCTAGACCTGGCTTCATTTCATTTGCCCTCAGTCCCCTTCCCAGAAATGTTTAAAACATTAATTGCCTCACTTGGATTAGATAAAAAGGAGAGATAAAGCAGAGTGTTTTCTGCATATTGGTGACTTTTAAACACACATCACATCCATAAATAGCCTCTCTCATTGGTTTCATGAAACTATTAGAAAACATGGATGACAAAGTACTGTAGATTCCCCCAGGAGCTGCATGGTACAGCTGCCACAGAGCCAAGCAATAATACTCTAACACCCCTTGAATTGGCAGTCCCGGTTGAAGGACATAGGTACAGTGCCACAAAACCCAGCTCAGAAACTCTGTCCAAAATAAAATCACAGCTAAGAGCTGGGAGAACCAGGAGAGTTACACTCTTCCATCTCTGCCCTGTCACAGAACAGAGACCGTTTCTGCTTCAGACATAGGCCTGAAACTAGACTGAAATGGATTAACAAATGAATTCAATCCAAAAGAGATTGGAGTGGACCAGCAACTGCTCAAAGATATTGCTCATGGAGAAGATGGCACCCATTCTGTAATTGTTTCATCTTCTGGGTGTAGATTAGGTTTCTTCAGGTCTGGCCTGATACTGGGTTTTAAAAATAGAATGTAGAACTGACTCTCTCAAATTGGAGCTTGTCATCTCTTTGACCTACGTGGATGTCCCCTTCCTAGCTTGATGACCCAGAGGAGTAAGAGTCATACTCACATGTGATTGGCCAGACACACCAGTAGCTTGTTCATATCTTCAGCTCTCAGCAACTGAAATTCATCCGACATACATGTCTAATTTTTGTGGCTATCTGTTTAAAATGGAAATAACAACTGCTGGAGGGGGATCACAGAATGGGAAGCAATTCTGTGACCCCACCCGAAGCCCCAATAAAAGTCAATCCTCCAAAGCTGCTTTTTTGTATGAAGAGAGAAGCTCCCCTTGGTGCCAGTGATAAATCAAGGCAACTGTAGTTTCCATACGTAAGTTGATAATTATACATGATCCTGACTATATTTCAGTTCAAGTACTGTTCTATATATACCCAGAAGCAATAAAGCAGATGACTAAGCTTTGTGGCCCACTGATGTATCAAAACAGAGAGCTATTGTGGATGAACAGTACATTAAAATCACTGTTATTTGAAACTTCTACACAGAATCACCACTCTTTCAGAGGAAACTAGTTTAAATTCAAAAATTTAGAAACAAATCAGTTTCTAATGTGTGCAAAAGCTTCCATCAAGTTCATGAAGTGAACTGAAAAGATAGTAGGTATGTAATTCAGTTCTTTTCAGGTATTTATATTTTACTGCCTGTATGTTATAACCAAACTGTAATATACTTAGGCACTGGGTTATTGTTTCAAAATTCTGTGATTATGGTCAAATAGAGTCTTATCTTTTAGTTTGTATATGGCTATTGTGTTTTAATGCCTTGCTAATAAGATAAAAATGGTTTTTTTATATATTCCAGGGAAAAATGAAAAAGAAACCCTACAGAAAGAAAAAGGTAAGCTGCTGAAATTGTATGCCACATAAAAGTCTAAAGTTACTGGATTGGTATAAAGTTAGATCTTTCTGGGACAAAGAAAATGGGCAGTTGTCCTTTTATGCTAGTTTTGAGATTTTACGCCAGAAACTGTTACACGGCCAAACTGGAAGTGACGTGGAAATTTATGGTCATATTTTCCAATGTTTATCTACACCTGGCTGCTCTAAGGATGGATGTAGGTTCATTTTAAATAAAGCAGTAGCAGAAACATATTTTTGATAAGTAACATGCATCTTTTTGTCTGGCAAAAAGCATATGTGAGGCCTCAAAATAATATGCTGGCAGGAATCTTATTACTTTAGATAATGCTAACATTAAAACAACTTAAATTGCAGTTACTGCAAGTGAATAAAGTCAATGCTTGTATTTCTGAATGCATGACAAGACATGCAACTTCTGCACAATGGGGAGTGCATGCCTCAATTTCTTAACTAAGAACTTGCCTCACCAATTTACAGTGTTCAACTTACAGCAGTAGACATAAGTCATAGCAATTTGGCCACTTACGTTGTATCTGTCCTTCAGCTATCCTTTCTGGCTTTGGTGCTTTTGACAAAATGTCCTGAGTGTGGAAAATGTCACACGGGAGAGTGTATCGACTCTCACTAACATCATGACACTGATCCATTTGGACTCAACCCAAGCCAAAAAAATTTGTAACCAATAAACAATGCATTAAGGCTCCAGGCTAGCCAACTGTGTCAAATCAGTAAGATATATTTTTAGGCTTTAATGATTGGCATTTGAGAATAAAAGTTTATTTATTTTATTTATTTATTTGTTTATTGGACTTATATACCGCCCCATAGCGCTACAAGCACTCTCCGGGCAGTTTACAGTTTAATTATACAGGCTACACACTGCCCCCCCCCAGCAAGCTGGGTACTCATTTTACCGACCTCGGAAGGATGGAAGGCTGAGTCAACCTTGAGCCGGCTACCTGGGATTTGAACCCAGGTCGTGAGCACAGTTTTGGCTGCAGTACAGCGTTTTAACCACTGCGCCACGAGGCTCATTTGCAGCAGAATTCTTCTAGTGGTTCTGATCAGTATTAAATATTTGAATGTAACCACTGGTCTAGAATCTGCTATAAGTTTACTTAAGATAGTCAGCAGGTAAGTCATATTTAGAAACTTAACTTGCATTCTATAGGGATACTCTTTTTGTTTGTTTGGGTACACTGAGAATCTATATAGTTTTGGAAACCCTGCTTTAAATCAGTCATATGGCTACTGATGAATGTGTTCGTTTTGATCTCATCTAATTTTGCCTAGCAATAGAAAACACAAAATATCGTATCACTGCACTCCTGAGTAAGCTTCATTTTGCTGGCTACTTTTTGTGGGAGCAATGAAAGTCAGTGAGATGACATCATATATTTTAGAGTTCTGGACAACACCATTGGGTAGAGAAGATGCAGAGCTTCCATCCCTTATAATATATCATGAACAGTTAGTCTAGCACAGACTAACATAGTAGCTCTTCTAAAATTATTCCCTTGCAATATGAATTCATGGCCTGAGTTTTTTTTTAACTTTATGATAGCAGAATATAAATTTTCTTCTACTTTTCTACTGCTTAGCTACCCAGAAAGGAACCCAAGGAAAATGCAAAACAATTCTGTCCTGGGTTACTATCTCAAGAATAGTTTTGTCTCTTAATGCCTCCTTGCTACATTTTGGCCTAGTTTCGTACGATCCCAGGCTTATTTTGGATGCAGAGTACCTCACCCAAATAGACTAGACAGGCTAACAAACCATGGTTAATTTTTATGTTAGACCCCTTATGGGAGAAAGTTCTATGGTTTGTTTCCCTCTCAAGAATCCTGAAAAATAAGCATTAAAACATGTGTTGGATCAGCACACAAGTAAATGTTGAGGATTTAGATTATAACGTGTATTCTCATAACATCAGCAGAGAAGGAGATAAAGACATTTATTTTACACATGACTTATGTACAGTTCTGTGACCAATCAGAAAATACATGACTTCATTTTCTGTTACACCAAGTTTCATCATGTTCACAGCTGTACAACATTGAGTCTCAGTCCTTGATACCCACCCCTGAATACAATCGGTACAGTGACTCAGGTAAAATCAGCCATTTTACATTTAACTATACATCACTAATATTTAATACATTTTCATATCAAAATCTCAAGAGTAAACTAACCACAGAAGCTAAAACTGGTGTTTAAGGCAGCATACACTAGCATCTTGGCTCATGTTCAATGAGCTGGCATTCTCCTGAGTTATGTTGTGTTGTGATGTCCAAATACAGCACTGGCAGGTGCAGAAGGCTGTCATTTCCCTGTTATAGGAAAGTTAAGAAGATGATGCCATATGTTAGTGCAAGAATGTGATACCATATGGTGGATTGCCAATACAATGTCCTGTAGCAAATGGGTGTTCTTGGAAGGAGTTAATGAAAACATGCTTTGTGAGTGTTGGGAGAGGCGATTCTAATTTTCTATGGTGCACATATTGTGGTTTAATAGTCATCATTATAAATTTGGACATTTATCCAAGTCCTGTGAAATCAGAAATACACAGCTTCTGTCTTATTCACTCTATAAGCTTAATGTTGACCATATGCATTGCATTAGTACAAAGAGCTGAGTCCCCAATAAACCCCAGAAAAGTATGTTCTCGAAGGACCTACCATGGCCTAGTGATTCGTCATAGCTCCAGAGGTGACTGTGATTTGTTGAATTGGATTCTGGACTAGGAAAAGAGTGCAGCTGATTTTTTGCACCCTCCATACAAATGACTGCAACAGCTTTAACCAGTCACTGTATAATTGTAATTGTGCAAGTGAAACCCCTAATGTTATTTTGATCCAGTTTCCTATGTCTTCAAAATATAAGCTTAAAGTAATTGTCCAACGACAAAAACCTTTTTAAAAATCACAGAAATATGTTGTTCTTCAGTGTAGCTCTTTCCATTAAAAAAAAAAAAATGCACCAACCTCCAAAGAGCTGTTACCTAATGAAATAGTGGATGATTAGTGATGCAAGTTTCAATTGTTCTTTATCTTATAATACTTTTATCTCATTTTAATCAGAATAATGGCCAAAGTGCATAAGTACGTACACACAAACACAAAAATATGGACTGAACAAGTGAGAAGACAAGATTTGCTTCAATATGCTAGGAAACTACACTATTGAAGTGAGCAACTAACTGAAGTCGCAAGATTCCTGTGGTTCTGAAACAATTCTTGTCCAATGTTTGAAAGCTCTTTTTCTTCAACTGTAGCAAGGGGGGAAAGCCCAATTCTGTATCCTTGAAGGAAATCCTGTTTTTCTTTAAATTCTTTTTTTTTCCTAGCTAAGAAGAAGAAACCAAAATTGCTTAATAAATTTGATAAAGGCATCAAAGCTGAACTTGATGCTGCAGAGAAACTGCGTAAAAAGGTAATATTGAAATTTACCTCAGCTCAGCTTTACAGTCAGAGGGATCAACAGGGGGATTAAAATCCTGGTTGTACAGAGCCTCAAAGCGTACTGCTGATGTGCCATAGACGATTGTAAATCCTTCCACTGACAGTGCCAGCTAATGACTACATTGCAAGGGGTGGGTGGATAGTGACAGCAATTCAGCTGCTTCAGAACTAAAACCAAAAGGTACTGTATACTCATTAAGGATCCATAAACATCCTTGTTTATTTTATTTCACAGGATACATCCTAGTTTCTTTGGGGATGTAAATAAAAATACTGAATAACTAATATAACAAGAGTAAGTCAATAAATTAAGATCGTTAAACTATATAGGCAAATGGCATCTTCCAGGAGTTTTGGTCTTCAGCTGTTGATAGCTCCTGTCTAGCATGGCCAATGGCCAGGGATTTTGGGAGCTGTAGTCCAATGTGGTGCTATGGATAGAGTGATGGACTAGGACTCTGGAGATCGGAGTTCAAATCCCAATTTGGCCATGGAAGCTCATGGTGGGTTGGGGTGGAACTGCTAAAATCACTCCTTAAATATCTCACTTACCTTGGAAGCCCTAATAGGGTTGCAATGTCAGCCCCAACTTGACAAAAGATAACTAACTAGTCCAGAAATTGTTGAGGACACAGGATTCTTTATTCTCCCTGTCTCTAAAAAAAAACACCATACATCCTTTGGGGGAAAGTCTGCCCAAGTAAAAAATTTAGAATTTTTCCATAAGTATATTTATTTATGTTGTTTCCTACATACAATTACCACTTCCTAACTAATGCTCTCAAGAATGTCCCAGCTGTGAAGTAGACACAAATATACTTTTAAAAAGTCTTTCCTATGTTGTGTATGAACATTTTTCATGTCAAGACCTGAGGGGCATCATTGTAGCCTTGTTACTAAATTCAGTGTCCAATTTCAGATCTCAAAAAAGTGGGCTGTGTGAAAATGCCCAGAGAGAGTGGGTGCTGGCAAAGATATGCAGATGAAACAGCAACCTGATATGAGAGCTGTTTCTAAAAAAGACTCATCATCACTGGGTCAGCAGTTGGCAGCCAATCAGTGTGAACACATATAATGCCACATAATTATCCAAGCATGCATTTTGCTTGCTCCTCTGGATTTAGCCTGAGGTGATTTATAGCTCCTGGTGTCATACTTCACCATGGGACTAATAGCTGTGACTGGCCTGAAAAAGTGGAACATATACCAAGCGCTAGGACTGTCTGAAGCAGTATTAAAAAAGAATTTGGGGTTGTGTTCTCTAGCTTCCAATGTCAAATGTAAATTTATTATTTACTGTGGTTTGAAGTGAAATCTTCAACAGGAGTATTGTGATTTGTGTGTTTCAAATGTATATTTGGGTCTATTCCTATTTTAGCTGAGATGTTTGGTGTGAAGAATTTTATAACAAAAAGGATTATGATATATTAGTTTCTTCCCTTTCCCCGCTTCAGATGTATTCCATAACCTGTGTCTCTTTTAGCAGCCATGTAATTATTTCTATCTCTGCATCTATACACACATGCACTTATAAAAAAACCTATATTCTATTTTTCTAAAATATCCACATGATATCTGGAAGTTGAGTCATGGCCACTGGACATCTGGTTGAAACATTTGGCTACTCATCCAAGGAACTTCTCCAATCTGAGTTCTCAGACCTAATAAGAAAGACGTCCAGTTGCCATGATTCAACTTTCAGATCTCACCTGAATGACTACCGTATTTGCCAGTGCATAAGGCGACTGGGTGTATAAGACCACCCCCCAACATTCCCACTCAGAATGTAGAGTTTGTTATATACTTGCTGTATAAGACTACCCCCTCTTCCGCATGCATGATTCTGCTTTGGCTGCATCATAGGGAGAGTTCCTTTTGCCCCTTTTGGTTCCTTTTCGGAGAGAGCCAGGGTTTGCTGGAAGAAGGAACAGCAGAGAGGCGGCAGCCATTTTGGAGAGGCGGCAGCCATTTTGGAGAGGCGGCAGCCATTTTGAGAGGCAGCAGCCATGTGGTCGCATCTCAAAATGGCTGCCGCCTCTCTGCTGTTCCCCACAGTCAGCTGTTGGCGCTAAAGTCAGGCTGTTCCCAGGCTAGGAGCTGCTCTCCTCGGTCTTACTACCAGGTAAGTGACTTCGCTGGGAGAGAAGGAGGGTTTGCTGGACATGCACCCAGCGTACAAGACGACCCCCCCACTTGGAGGCATGTTTTTCAGGGCCAAAAAGTCATCTTGTACGCCGGCAAATACGGTAAGCATTTTTCACAGGTATGTCCACATGATATGTGTTCCAACTACAGAATAGCTCGTTCTTCACTAGCTTTGTAGGCTCTGTATATCTACTGTCTTTCCCCACAAATTTATACCAACTGAACAGATGGTATAAACCATCTGGGGACTTTGTTTACCAATAAATGTCACATTAATGTTTAAATAGTAACGGCACTAATACTTCTGTACTTATGACACATACATTTCAAATTCAAATAATAATGATTCACTTTCAGGGAAAAGCAGAGGAGGCTCTGAAGGCGTTTGAATCCTTAGTAAGCAAGTATCCTCAAAGTCCACGGGCAAGATATGGAAAAGCCCAGGTAAATAGTAATCTGGCAGTGGGTTTGGGCTGTTAAAGGTTCCTCCTCTATCCTAAGGCTCCAAAAGGCTTTCCCGGGGCAAAAGAGAGCCCTATGGAGCCTCGGAACCTGAAAGGGGACAGGGATAGGAAGCTTTCAATATATTTCAATTAAATACTCCTTTTGAGAATGCTGATGTCATTGGATTTACACTTTGTGCAACAATTTCACTCACTCAGTGTCTCTTGTAAACTGCTAAATGTAATTTTAAATATCTTAAATAACTTGAGACAAAGTTAATCACTGGTTCTTAACCTTTGTTACTCAGATGTTTTTGGACTGCAACTCCCAGAAGCCTTCACCATCAGCTCTGCTGGCTGAGGTTTCTGGGAGTTGCAGTTCAAAAATACCTGAGTAACAAAGGTTAAGAACCACTGACTGCTGGCACCCCTGCAAAGATGCTTGGCTCCTTAGATTGTCCATAGAAACCAAGGTATCTATGTGGGTAAGATTTATTAAAGTGGCATACCCAAGAATGGGTGGCTTTTCTGAAGTGATCCATTCTTATGGACTGTGGATTCAAGATTGCTCCCTGACTTAAAGACCCGGTTGTTCTGGCACTGTTTTGAATTTCATTTTGCTTTTAATAAACAGTATTCTTAATTGATTTATATCCTATTGTTCAGTTATGCAAATGGAATGTATTTCAGAAGCAAATTTGTGGAAGTTAAGAAACCTCCATTGTGCAACTCAGTGTGCAATAGATAATGTCTACGGAGATTTCTTAACTTATGTCACTTCACTTTCCAAAATTACGATGTTTACAAAACTGCAACAGGATTTCAGCCACTGTTTCAGTATCTTACTCGATGAAGCACCTTGGAAAGGCTGTGTTTCCAAAAGCAGTACAGAAATATAAATGCGGGAGTGGTTCGTCCTGCTTTTTTAACAGCTAGCCCGGTCCAGAAGAAAGGGATAGGTGATGATAGTGTAATACTACCTTTCGTGAACAGAAGAGGTTGGATCCTTCTGCCCCTTCTCCTTCAAATTCTCATATTACATAAAATGTGCCACTCGCTGTATATGTTCTAATATACTCCAATTTACGTAGCCCTTAAATATCATCAGTTATTCAGCACCCTCACCAGCTTGTCTGAAATTACACATTGCTATATTATATATAGCAATATTACATATTTATAGAGTTCCACTCTATAAATTCTGAAATAACTGCGGTATAACCACATACAAAAGCCAGGGTTTTGAAAGTTACTTTTTGTAGATTATTCCAGAAATAACCCACCAACCACCAGAGCTACCAACAGGCTGTTGGAGGTTTTGAGAATTGTAGTCCTAGCCTTGGTGCTTTCGGTATTATCCTTTGGCACACAGGAGGATAAATTCAGAGGGTATGGAGGTGATATTTGTGGCATCAGTAAACATGCAAAAATAAAGATATCAAAAGTGAAAGTGGTTTGAAGAAGAAATAGCAGAGGGAAGATCTGGGGGATCCAGAAGCCACAAAAATTGTTTTGGGAACCCCATGGAGCTTGTGGGCTACAGTATGTACAACCTTTACTCTAACTTTTATTAAAATTTCCCGTTCATAATATATGATACAAATAAAGTTGATTTTTTTAACATCAGCAACAACAAATTATGTTACCTTCAACAACAAAGATATGGCAGAGCTAAATTTACTAGTCATGGTTTGATGACAGAAATATTTACAGCAGTTCCAACAGTACAGTCAACCCTCGACTTAGTAGCCCGTTCCAGGAGGAAGTTTGTAAATCGAAAAGTTCGTAACTCGAATCAGCATTTCCCATAGGAATGCATTGAAAACCAATTAATCCATTCCGGCTGTTTTTGGTTCTTAGGTCGAGGGGTTGTTTGTAAGTCGAAGCATTAGTTCCCATAGGAACTAATTCAAAGCTGGTTAATCTGTTCCTACCACTAGGGGCAGAATTTTTTCTTTTTCTTTTTAAACCTAAGATGGCGTAGGTTAAAAAAAAGCAGGAAACCACAGAGGGAGCGAACGAACACTGTTTAAAAAGAACACTTTTTAAAATCATGCACCTTTTACACCAAAACAGGCACCTTTTCAACCAAGCACCTTTTAAATCAAAACAAGCAGCTTTTAAAGCAACCAAGCATGTTTTTACCAAAGCAGATTTTAACTCAAACCTAGCTCCCTTTTACCCAAACATCGTTTAACCCAAACAAAGCACCTTTTAAACTAAATTTTACATTTAAAAATGACAATACCAGGCAGTCCCAGGCAGTCCCAGGTCTCTCTTCCCACTCTCTAACCGCTTGGATGAGCAAGGAAGCAGACAAGCAGCCTCTTCGCTAACTGAAAGTTCAAATTTCCCACTTTTGCTGCCTTCCCAGCACTTTTTTCTGTTCATAATTTGAATCCAAGTTCGCAAGTCGAGTCCATATTTTCCTATCAAAGCCGTTCATAAGTTGAAATGTTCGTAACTAGGGCCTTTCTTAAGTTGACAGTTGACTGTACAGGCATCTCAGGAAGTCAGGGCTTTGGGTCTTGGGGAACCTCTTTTGAAAATATATTCAGTTTTTAATTTAGTTCGGTTTTTAATTTAATTGTTGTGCTTGGCAAGGATGTTTAGGAAGTATTCTTATGTGCACTCCTTGTATGTTTTGATGTTTACAACCAAATTCTATTTTAAGATTCTGTGGCCAGTATCCTGTTGTGTAACTCCAACTCCAACTGTAGCTGGCTGCCATTAATTAAAGAATTCTTTTTTCTGCAGTTGCATAGTGCACACATTTGCACTCTTCAGAATTATGTGTCTTTGTCCACAATAATGTTTCAAAATTTTAAACATTAACTACTTTTCTGAAGAAATTTTTCAGTCACATATTAAAATCATTATCATGAACTTCCAACTAATTTAAAAGTACAGTGGTGCCCCGTATAGCGAGGTTAATCCGTTCCGGATTAACCTTCGCTATACGAAAACATCGCTGTGCGGGGCAGGAAAACCTATTGGAACGCATTAAACTTAGTTTAATGCGTTCCAATAAGTGTCTAAACTTACCCCCTCCAGCGATGTTTTCGCTCCGGCGGCTATTTTGGAGCCGCCGATCAGCTGATCGGCGGCTCCAAAATGGCCGCCGGAGCCCCAATCGTCGCAAAGCGAGTGCAGCGATTGGGGCTGATCCGTATAGCGATCCCCAAAAGGGGATCGCTATACGGATTTTTCGTTAAACGGTGCACTCGTTAAGCGAGGCACCACTGTATTTAAAGGCAGCTGGAGAAAGTGTGGCACTCCTAATGTTCTTGGACTGGAACTCCTATGTTCTTTCACCACTGGCCATGCTGGCTGGGGCCTACACAAGTTGCAATCCAGCACATCTAGAGAGCCACGCATTTCCCACATCTGGTTAAAGGTGAAAAAAATGCCACATACCAATTTGGATACTGATGGATATTTTGTGGTCTTATGGACACAGAGTGAGGATGACCTGGCAGAGAAAATGAGAAGCAATGAAATTCTACAGAAAGCCATCAATACTTATGGAGAGGCAGCTAGTTTACCTAATGTCCCTGATGATCTGGTAAAACTGGCCCTGAAACGACGGGCAGACAGACAGCAGTTCCTGGGTAAGGTTTTAAAATCTGTACGTATCTGTGATTCAAATTTGTCCACTATGCAGGTTACAACACATCAGGACAATCAAGCGCTGAGGAACACCCATTTCTTTCATGATCTGCACAGTAAAAGACTTTGCTGTAGTCTATAAAGCATAGGTTGATCTTCCTCTGAAATTATTTTGTGCACTCAAATAGTCAGCAGATATTTGCCCTTGAATGCCTCTTCCTTTTCAGAACCCAGCTTGAACATCAGGAACTTCTCACTTCATATAAGGTAAAAGCCTTTGTTGCAACACCTTGAGCATCACTTTGCTTGCATGAGAAATTAGAGCAATGGCCCTATAGTTACTGCACTCCTTGGCATCTCCTTTCTTGGGAATTGGAATGTATATTGAGCACTTTCATTTTGTGGGCCATTGTTTTATTTTCCATATTTGTTGGCATATTCTTGTTAGGATTTTGAAAGATTCAAATTCTGTGGCTTGAAATAGTTCTATTAATATTTCATCTACCCCTGATGAATTATTTCTTCCTAGTGCTTTCAAATGAGCTTTCACTTCACTTCATAGAATTACAGATTTTTCTGCCATAGGATTCCTCTTCAAAGGAATCTGCCATCCTTTTATCTGTTATCCTTTTATTTTATTCTGTATAGGTCTTCAGTATACTCTTTCTAGTTTATCTTTATTTGCTTCCCTGTAAATCTTTCTGCATTCCTAATCTAGGCTTAAATTTCCCTTTCATTTCTCAGATCTTCTAGAAGATATCTTGTTTTTCCCCTGTTGTTGTTCTCCTCTATTTCTTTGCACTGGTTATTGTAATAACTCTCTATGTAGTTCTATGTGATAGTTGCTGAAAAACTGCATTCAGGGTCCTGATCCTATTTTTCACCATTTACTTTTGCTTCTCGCCTGTCTATTACAATTGTAAGTGTTTCTACTGTCATCCATCTAGGTTTTTCTTTACTTTTTTCTACACAAATTGTCTTTTTACATTCTTGCCTAATAATATCTCAGAACCCTTCACCACATTAAGATGTGCATTCAGGAAAGGAAAATTAAGATACTCATATTAAAATATGATTAAATGTAAACAGTATTAAAAACATTGTTAGTTAAAACGAATTTAAACAAATATTTCAGTATCCAGCAGTTAATAAGCTGCTATCAAGTATAGTACATCACTTTATTATCATCATGATCATTTTACACTCTGAGGATGAAACATTTTGTTTTCTGTTATGCACGGATCCAGGTTTAATTAAGGCTAAGAAAAAGTATGTCATCTGTCAGATGTTTGGGAAATTCTGTAGTGGAAAAGATTTTGAAGAATGAAAAAGGACTCTCCCCCCCCCCCCGCCCACCCCAAACTGCTGTACATGATCATAGTGTAAAGGTCGGCAGACCAAAGCTCTTGGCCTGAACCTAACTGGTAATCCCAACTAGCATAGACCCATGGAATTGATTGTATTTTTATATACTCTGCATTCACAAACTGCACTGTAGTTGAAATTGGCAAATGGATTTAAGCTGTTGTCTGTAATGCTGTGTCCAGCTGGATTGTCCGTATAATTATAGAATAGTAAAAAAATTAAAAAATAGAAACACATCTCAACAACAAAAAAGTATTAATATAAATTCTTTGTGAATATTGTGAGTTGCTTTCTTCCCGTGAGTCTTAACTTTTTTCCCCCTATGGAGTTTGATTTCATGTATTGGTACCTGTTTTTGGACGTTTAGTTATGTTTTAAAAAACCCAGAAGTTTGACATGTGTGCTTTAAAGCATTGGAAATGAATTGTAGGTATAACTAATATGTGTTGTGAACTTCGTGAAGGAGCATCATTCTCCAAAAGATGCAATATGAAACATGCTATGTTTGTCCACAAGAGGTCTCCATAGTACTGGATGATACTTCTGTTTAGCTTGCTTAAATGAGGCACAGCTTTTAGTTCAGTTGTAAAGTCAGTGAGCTAAATATTTAAACAGTGATGCCTTGCAAGACGAAAATAATTTGTTCTGCAAGTTGTTTCGTATTGTGAAAATTTCATCTTGCGAAGCGCAGTTTCCCATAGGAATGCATTGAAATTTAATTAATGTGTTCCTATTCATCTTGCAAAGCATGGCTATAGAAAAATTTGTCTTGCGAGTCACCCAAAATTGCAAAACGCTTTCATCTTGCGAGGTTTTTTTGCACAAGGCATTCATCTTGTGAGGCATCACTGTACATAAAAAGGGGGAGTTGATGTAGTCTTCATTGGGCTGTGAACCACTATATTATGGATAGTGCAAAAAAAAAAAAAAAGCATATTAAAGTTCCAACAGTCCTGGCAGATGTTCAGGCCAGGTCTGCTTCTTAAAAGTGAGTTTCAAAATAGAGACTGCAAAGACAAGTAAAGAGTAAAAGAGTGGTTTCAAACTCAGCCCATGGTGGCTGTTGGTTGGATTGTCTCCCCCAACTCACCAAACAAAGGGCTTTCCCATCCTCCACTCACTTTATTTTGAAACTCAAGGTTTCCATTTTACTGGAGAATGGGATTACACAGAAATGTGTGCTTGGAAGTCATTTTTAAGACACAGACAGATCTGGCACAGGCATCAGCTATGACCTTTGGAACCTTGATATGTCTTTTTGTGCACCATCTGCAATACATTGGTGCCCAGCCTGATGAAGACTAGTAGAAGTCAAAATATAGCACTTTTTGTTGTTGTTGCTAGTGGTCCAATAAAGGTATCACCTGCCCTTGCTTTTGTATTGTGTAAGGACCATATTTGTTTGTTGATGTTTTTTTTTTTCCAAATATACACCCTTGTTCACATTCACATCAGGAAGTGACTCTCACAAGTGTCTAGATCTCCCAGGGGAACAGAGGAAGAAGGTCCTCTCTTTTTCTCATGGTGAGAGTTTGCTGCACAGGACTGATAGAATGAATTATGGCATCTTTAGAGAGTTTCCCGGCCTTTCATTCCAGAAGAGATGACAACATACATAGTATTTTGCAATCCCCAAGCAGAATGGCATTTTTCCTGTGTAGGGTTAACTCAGAAAGGTCAGGTTAACAGGCAAAACTGCGAAGGATTATTTATTTATTTATTTATTTATTTATTTATTTATTTATTTATTTATTTATTTATTTATTTATTTATTTATTTATTTATTTATTTATTTATTTATTTATTTATTTGTACCCCGCCCATCTGGTCTTCCGACCACTCTTATCACAATTTCTGCACAGAAAGCTATCTCTCCTGGGCAGGATTCAGTGGGAAAGACATCAAGCTGCACTGGATTTGACAGTCTTCTGTCCAGTAGGCAAGTAACAGAACAAAACAATGTATGAGGAAACAAATCCAGGGACTTGTTTTTCTGAGAAGATGAACAATATTATGGATGCAGGCAAGGGTTTTGTCTGGGAGACTCAGGAAAATGAATAACAATAAGAAGGATTTATTTAATATTAATCATCACTGCCCAAATCACTGCCTCTTGTAACTACTTATTTTGTTCAATCTAATTAGGACGCATGAGAGGTTCACTGGTTACATTACAAAAACTTGTGAATATGTTTCCTAATGATACATCATTCAAGAACAGCCTTGGAGTGGGTTATCTTTTGATTGGAGACAACAGCAACGCCAAGAAGGTTTATGAAGAGGTGAGTCCGCGTTAAATATGTGTAAAAATTTCTTTAAAACAAAAAGCACTACTAGTTATGCCCAAACCTGATAAACATAAGAGCTATGCAACTTTGAAAACTTTGATTGAAATGAAATTACTTACATCTAGGTAACATGTCATCACTTTATGGATTATTTTCACAAGTCCAGATAACATATTTTCATCTTCACAATTCATCACATGATTAGATTATGTATGATTTCTCTATTGTTCAGGATTTCCTGTTTATAGGCTCTTGTCTGAATATCATGACGTTCACTTTTTCCAATCTAGCTACTGTGCCCCCCACATATTAACCAGATGGTGAATATGTGAATAGGATTAAATTACAGTATAGCTATGTCTACTCAAACAAACATGGGTTTATTACAATACAACTGAAGGAAAATGAAGCCAGTTGAGAGTGAAGAAAGTGCTTCCTGAAACATGTTATTCTAGCCATTTGGGATAGTGTGCTAAGTGGACTGATGTCACAGTGTTAGGTAGTCAACGAGATTTGTAAATGAGAGAAGGAAGAAAGAGAGAGAGAGAATGCAATATAAATGTATAGTTGAACATTTTGATGGGCATTATAAAAAATAAAAACTGATAAATCAAACATTTTTTTAAAAAATACAATGGGTACGTCACAGACAAGATACAAAGATACCCCGGCCACATAGTTCATGAACTGAGGCAGATGTTTAAATATTTAAACACTTATGTTTAACTTGAGATTTTTACAATATTTGAAATAGAGAGGGGTACAAACCAGCATCCATGCCAGTTTGTTGTTCAGCTCCAAGTGATGTTCAGCACTTTCCAACCCCTCCTCCTCCAGCAGGCACCCACTCAAGCACCCTGCCTTCCCTGTCCCGCCTCCTCCAGGCACTGTCTCTGAGTGGCTTCTCACCAGAGGAGGCAGGGCTGGGAACCACTGAACAACCGGTTGGCCAAAGAAACAAACCAGCACGAACTGCCAAACCAGCGGTTCCTGCCCATCTGCAGTTTGAACTATTAAAAATGTTGTAAAGATTTAAACAAAGTTTTAGTTGGTAGCATTCTAATCTATTCAAATTAGTAATATAGTATACCAGGATATGTTATATTCCAAGACCATGCAAAAGGAGACTAGATAATGAAGGACATTGTGCGACTGCAGCATTGCCTGAAGGCATATGATGGACCAGCTGCTTTTGGCCAATCAACAGCAAAGAATTCCTGTTCATTATTTTCTTTCCCCTTCTCTCTTCCCCTTGTCTCCATTGACCAAAAAAATACCACAGGAATGAGGACAGTTTTAAGGTAGTGACAGCAGCAGAAGTGGCAGGAAGTAGAAAAGTAACTTTGAAGAAACGACTGCTTTCACAGTTGATCTAAATAGTCCATGCTTAATATCTTTATCCCCCTCCCTTTTAAATTCTGTTGTGAACTGAAACACTGAAACTTAAATCAAAGAATTTCATGTCCATAGTCAAAATCCAGCCTGATAGGAAATGTGTCCTATTTGAGGGAACAATTTTCTCAGGACCTCCATTATATTACAGTTGAAAGCAGTGTCAGAAAAGGGATAGCATTTCATTCCTCAACCTCCTTAGTTTCCTTTTGAATCTCATTGTCTGGAACTTAGACATGATGCATTAAATATGGTCTTTGTTTAAAAAAAATCAAAGCTACTTTTTTTTTCAAAGAGTAATAGATCTTGGTTTGACTTTCTTCAAGGGATTCTTCTGTAGAAAAAGAAATCTGAAGATGTGTCTTTCTTTCCCACTGTGCCATAGATCGAGTAGTGTTCTAAAGTTTGTTCTGGTCTAACAATTGAAGGAAATGTGGTAGCAAGGAAGAATTCTCCCTTCCATCCCAAGAAATAGCTTTTGTTTTGCACAGCTTGTGACATGATCTGGTGCAAGCTATTTTCCAGCAATCAGATTACATACAGGAGTTAGCGAACCAACCTGACCCTGCTTTATACCCAATTAGTACATTTTTGGTTCAGCGGCAGGGTTATTCTGTTCTGGAGCTGGACTGTATACATAGAAGGGTCACTTTAGGGAGTAACATTTTCCAGCACAACCAGATGTAATCCTTTATTGTAGTTTGATTGCACTCTTAGTTCACTTTCCCATACAAGGCTGGGTCTGATGTTGTCATTCCAGTGATGGAACTAGGAGAGGGAAAGTTCACTTCCATTAAAACAACACTCAAAAGTGCTACAATAAAATACTTTGAATGATAATGTGATTACTGTAAATACTGCAAAACCAGAGTTCAAATGGAACTTCAGGAGAACTCAGCTGTTTAACACTGATGTTACCTGTCTGTCATGGGTTTGGAGGGAAAGTTCCATCCTATGGGGAGTGGAAGGCGGGACATCAGGAGGAGGGGCTGTACTGTATAAATATGTGATGCCTGTGTGGTGAGAGAGAGACGCTGAGAGACACTGGGTTGTGACGAAGCAGCAGCTGGGAAGAAGGAGCTGTTGTGGGAGTCTGTGTGTCAGACAGGGTACTTCTGTGTGTCAGAGTACCAACCTGATAGGTTCAGGTGTCTGTTGGTTAGCCAGAACTGATACAGTTGTGTTCAAAATTATTCAACCCCCAATGCTGTAAAGGGGTTTAGGGACTATAGTGTACATTTGGAATTGTATTCAGAATGAAATCCTACAAGGACGTTTTAAAGAACCAAATGCAACTAAAATAACATCAATTGTTTATGTAATACAGTAGTAAATGTTTCTTTTGTGGTTTCTTCATTGCCACAATTATTCAACCCCTTAAAGACTACCACTCTGAAGAAGAGAGGTTCATTCAGGTGTTTTCGATCAGGTATTGAAAACACCTGTGGATGTCACCGAGCACCAATCAAGCATAATAAGCACCAATTAGGCAGCTTTAAAATGACTGTGATACCCAGCTCCTTCTAGACATTTACTGGTGTGGTTACAAACATGGTGAAGTCAAGAGAATGGTCCAGGAAGACAAGAGAAGAGGTGATTTGTCTTCACAGGAAGGGCAATGGCTATAAGAAGATTGCAAAGAAGTTAAACATACCAAGAGACACCATAGGAAGCATCATTCGCAAATTCAAGGCAAAGGGCACTGTTGAAATGCTACCTGGTCGTGGAAGAAAGAAGATGCTGACTTCGACTGCTGTGCGCTACCTAAAGCGTAGAGTGGTGAAAAGTCCCCATGTGACTGCTGAGGAACTGAAAAAAGATTTGTCAGATGTGGGTATAGAAGTTTCAGCTCAGACAATAAGGCGCACACTGTGTAATGAAGGTCTCCATGCCAGAACCCCCAGGCGCACCCCCTTGCTGTCTCCCAAGAATAAGAAGAGTCGACTGCAGTATGCCAAAAGTCATGTGGGCAAACCACAAAAGTTGTGGGATAGTGTTCTGTGGACTGATGAAACAAAATTAGAACTGTTTGGGCCCATGGATCAATGCTATGTTTGGAGGAGGAAGAACAAGGCATATGATGAAAAGAACACCTTGCCTACTGTGAAGCATGGCGGAGGGTCAATAATGCTTTGGGGCTGTTTTGCTTCTGCAGGTACAGGGAAGCTTCAGCGTGTACAAGGTACCATGAATTCTCTTCAGTACCAGGAGATATTGGATGAAAATGTGATGCAGTCCGTCACACACCTGCGGCTTGGGAGACGTTGGACCTTTCAACAGGACAATGATCCCAAGCATACCTCCAAGTCCACTAGAGCATGGTTGCAGAGGAAAGGCTGGAACATTTTGGAGTGGCCATCGCAGTCACCAGACTTAAATCCGATTGAGAACCTCTGGTGGGACTTAAAGAAAGCAGTTGCAGTGCGCAAGCCTAAGAATTTGACTGAACTGGAGGCTTTTGCCCATGAAGAATGGGCGAAGATACCCGTAGATCACTGCAAGACACTTGTGTCAAGCTATGCTTCACTTTTAAAAGCTGTTATAACTGTAAAAGGATGTTGTACTAAGTACTAAGATTGAATGTCACTTGGGGGTTGAATAAAAACTAATAATGATGTGAGCACAGAAAAGACATTTGTGGTTATTTCATTATAAACTTAAGGTTATATTTCTCTGACCTACAAGTGCCTCTTTCATGTAAATGTAAGCAAGATGACTGAATGATCAAAATCAATGTCAAAATGCCCAAAACATTCAATTTCAGTGGGGGTTGAATAATTTTGAACACAACTGTAGGTTCAGGGTCTGTGCTTTAAGTTAAGGGTTCTGTGTGAACCAAATTGTATGCTTGTATGAGTGAGAATAAGCCACGTTACTTTATGTTATTCACCTGATCGTTTTATTTTCCTGTGTGTATTTAAATAAACCTTATTCTTTTTATTGTTTGAAAAATCCATCCCTGGTCTGTGTGACTTCTTAAAGGGAATGGTTGGTGGCAGCTTAGTGTAACTGTGTGACAGATCCCAGTAGGTCTGGGTTTGTCACATTGATTGGTGTCCAGCGTGTGGGATACGACTGGTCCAGTTGTCCAGTGGTCCAGCAAAGCCTTGGCAAGTGTGCCCAGAGCAAGGGGGGTCTAGTCAGGGACAGTCTGAGGCGCGTAGGTAATCTTCTAGGTGTACCTCACGGGGAGGTGCGCTAGTAGAAGAACGTGCCAACTGGGGAGACTTAGATTAAGGTGCTCTGAGGCAGCCTAGTTTTGGCGGGAAAAAGCTGAGGCAAAACTGCGTAGCAACAGCGAGCTAGCTTGCCAGCTGAGAGGCCCAGCAGAGGGGGGTAGGCTCTGACTCGATACTGTTGCAAGTTAGTGCTGAAGAACAGCAGCCTAGAGAAAGCTGGTTCTGAGGCAAAAAGGAAAAAAGTGGTCGTTTTATTTTGAGGCTTGACTTTTTAAAGCAGCCTGTTCTGAGGGGGGATTATGCCCTTGACTCGAAGCCAGATGGCCGAAATGAGTGAAGTGAAAGACCCCCAGATTGACCAAGGTTCTGAGGATGAATTTGGCTCAGTGTAGGGTGACAGCACAGGAGAGCAGAACCCAGAACTCAGAAAATTGCTCCTAGCCCAACAGCATGAACTGAGGATGAGGCAATTTGAAGTGGAGGAAAGATTAGAGAGAGAAAGAAGGGAGGAAAGGGAAAGGCAAATTGAAATGGAGGAAAGGGAAAGAGAGAAACAAAGGCAATTTGAATTAGAGAGAGAGAGAATGGAGAGGGAGGAAAGATTGGAGAGAGAGAGAATGGCGTTTGAATTAAGAAAACTGGAACTGATGAACCAGAACAATAATAATAATAGGGATTCTGAGGGAGGCCAATTGTCTAAGGCTGACCTGAAGAAATTCCCTGTGTACCACAAGGGAGATTGTCCTGAGGTGTTCTTTTCCTTAGTGGAAAGAGCGTTTGTGGACTTCTCAGTGAAGGAAACTGAGAAGATGACCATCATGCGATCTTTAATCAGTGGTAGCCTGGCTGAGGTTTATGCCGAGATGCCTGAGGAACTGATGAAAGATTTTGCAGAGTTTAAAAAACTGGTCTTTGCCAGACATGGGATAAATGCAGAGCAGCTGAGACAAAGATTTAGGTCCCTCACCAAGAAGCCAGAGCAGACTTTTACCCAAGTGGGGGCCCAATTGGTGAGGCTGCTTGAGAAATGGCTATCGCAGGAGGGAACAGAGACCTATGAGCAGCTTAAAGACTTGATAGCCCTGGAACAGTTCTATTCAGTCCTGCATGGGGAATTGAAATTCCAGGTGAGGGAAAGGAAACCGAAATCTGTGGCAGCAGCCGCAGAGATCGCAGATTTTATTTCCCAAATAAGAAAGCCCTTGGGTGAGGGGAAATCTGTAGGTAAACCCAAAGAAACCTACAGCAAGTACTCTCAGGGACCAGGGAAAAGCCAGCAAGGGGGAGGGGCCCATGGTGAAGGGAAGCCCTCAGAAATGAAACCAAGACCTCAGATTTTGGAGGGAAAACCAAAACAAGATGAGAGAGAATCAAAATACACCAGAAAATGCTATTTCTGTCAGGGAAAGGGTCATCTAATCTCAGAGTGTCAGAAATTAAAGCAGCTAAAAGGAATGGTGCCTCAGGAGTCTAGTGGGACCAAGCCAAAAGCTGTGTTCTGTGTCCAGAAAGAGCAAGGCTCAGTCTCACTGAGGGAGCCTGTTGCCATGGCTACTCAGTCTGGAACAGCTACCTCTGTTGATCAGGCTGAGGAAAATGGTCCTCTTGTGGAGGTAAAGCGCTGCTTGCTGGTGAAAACAGATTCTCAGTTGTTTGAGACAGCCGGGGTGGACGTAGGAATACTTGACCGTCAGTATAGGGGGCTGCGGGACACTTGTTCCCAGGTAACCCTGTGCCATCCAGATATCATCCCTAGGGAGTTTATAATCCCAAATGAGAGCATGAAGGTGGCAGGGATTGAGGGGCAGGTAATCTCTCTGCCAGTAGCAGAGGTACCTGTCAACTTTCAAGGCTGGAGGGGAGATTGGCGGCTAGCGATTTCATCGACTCTGCCAGCAGCCGTGCTCGTGGGAAATGACCTGGCTGAACATGTGAAACGGGTGCTAGTGATTACACGCTCACAAGCCACCACAGGGACAGTTCAGGGGGGTAATGATGAGCCAGAGGCGGAAGCAGAGGGGAGTTCAGAAGCTGTGGTGGAAACCTTAACCACGGACAGCAGATTTGGACAGGAGCAAAAGGCAGACGCCACTCTCCAAAAGTGTTTTGAACAGGTGACTGACGCCCAGCTAACACCTGAAACCCCAGTGAGATTTCTGGAGAAAAAGGGGATTTTATATAGAGAAACCCTGAGGAATATCTCAAAAGGGGGAGATGGGATCAGAAGTCAGCTGGTGGTACCTGAAAAGTATCGCCCCATGATCTTACAAAGGGGTCACTCTGACATGTCTGCTGCACACTTAGGGGTGAAAGGGCCCCTTGATTTGATCAAGCAAGATTGGGAGCAGATCACCCAGGATGACCCACAAGACGTTGTGACTTACATAGACACCTTGATGAATGACCTAAGGAGAAATCTAGAGCTGGCAGCAGAAAACCTGCAAGCGCAGAAGGTCAGACAGAAAACATGGTATGACCACAAAGCTAGTGAGAGGCACTTTGACCCAGGGGAGGAAGTGCTTTGGCTTAGGCCCTGCAGAGAGAACAAACTGCAGCTCAAATGGGCAGGACCATATAGGGTCATTTCCAAGATGTCAGACCTGAACTACCTAATAGAGCAGGAGGAGAACCAAGCAAGGAGGGTGGTTCATGTGAATGCCCTAAAACCCTACTACAGAGGGGAACAGAGGGTTTTATTCGCGATAAAAGCAGCTGAGAGTGAGGAAACGGAATTACCCTTCTGGGAGGGTAGAGGGGAAGTAAGATACAACCCAGAGGAGGTAAAAATCAGTCCTGCACTCACCCAAGACCAGCAGCAAGAACTAAAAATGCTGCTTAGTAAATATCAGCAGGTGTTTTCCAACAAGCCGGGGATAGTGAAGGGAGTGATGCATCGGATCCACACAGGGGATGCACCCCCACAGGCAGTATCCCCATACCGAGTAACGGGACCCTATAGGGACAAAGTGCGGAAGGAGCTGGACGAGATGCTGAGGGAGAACATAATCGTCCCCTCTTCTAGTCCTTGGTCCTCTCCGATAGTCCTTGTGGACAAGCCTGATGGGAGCATTAGGTTTTGTGTCGATTACAGGAAATTAAACCGTGTAACCACTCCTGATGCCTACCCAATGCCCAGGCTAGACAACCTGATTGAAACCATAGGGGGTTGTCGGTTCATCTCATCATTGGACCTGGTAAAGGGATATTGGCAATTAAGAATTGATCCCAGGGATCAAGAAAAGACTGCCTTTTGCAGCCCTTTTGGTCTCTATGAGTTTCGAGTCCTGAGCTTTGGTCTCAGAAATGCACCAGCCACATTCCAAAGGCTGATGGACCAGACCTTGGCAGGGCTCAGTGACTTTACAGTGGCCTACATTGACGACATAGGGATCTTCAGTAATACCTGGGAAGATCACCTGATACACCTGGAGTTAGTGCTGCAGAGGTTAAGTGCAGCAGGGCTAACAGTAAAGGCCAGCAAGTGTCAGCTGGGTAGCCCAGAAATAAAATACTTGGGTCACATGGTAGGGGGAGGAGTGATAAAACCCCTGGAGGCCAAAATAGAAGCTGTTCGTGATTGGCCTAGACCCAACACCAAGAAAAAAGTCAAATCATTTCTTGGGTTGGTGGGCTACTACAGAAAGTTCATCCCGAGGTTTAGCGAGATTGCGGCTCCGCTGACCGATCTGACGAGGAAGAAGGCTGATGACCGCATCCCGTGGACCAGCGACTGTGAGGCGGCGTTCCAGAGGTTGAAGGAGGCGTTAATCAACTATCCTGTGTTGCGGGCTCCAGACTTCGACCGGGAGTTCATCATCTACACCGATGCGTCTAACACCGGAGTAGGAGCAGTTCTGTGCCAGGAGGATGAGAATGGTGACCAACATCCAGTGTCCTACCTGAGTAGGAAACTTCAAAAAGGTGAGAGACATTTGGCAACCGTGGAGAAGGAGTGTTTGGCCATAGTCTACGCGATCCGGAAGGCCAAGCCTTACATCTGGGGAAGACATTTTATTCTGTGCACTGACCATTCACCATTGCAATGGTTAAAGACAATGAAAACCCACAATAGCAAACTTATGAGGTGGGCTTTAAACCTACAGGACTATGACTTTGAAGTGAAGGTGGTCAGAGGGTCAGTGAACTGTGTTGCTGACGCCTTATCAAGAAGACCTGAAGAATGAAGACGGCGAAAGAACATGGACTATGTGTACATAATGATGACAAAAAGTTAAATGTACCTGGTTTTGAATTTGGTTTGTATGAATAAAGGTAAATTGATGTAAGGTATATGGTAAATGTTTAAATGCCGAATTGCTATGGTTAACTTAGAATGTAAGTATGAGTAAGTATAATATGGTATGTATAACTGTTGTTGTGTATTTTACCCAGGTTGTTTTTTTGGTGAAAAGCACCTTAGCTTTCCCCCTACAAAACAACTTATAAAGAGGGGAGGTGTTACATACAGCACTGATGTTACCTGTCTGTCATGGGTTTGGAGGGAAAGTTCCATCCTATGGGGAGTGGAAGGCGGGACATCAGGAGGAGGGGCTGTACTGTATAAATATGTGATGCCTGTGTGGTGAGAGAGAGACGCTGAGAGACACTGGGTTGTGACGAAGCAGCAGCTGGGAAGAAGGAGCTGTTGTGGGAGTCTGTGTGTCAGACAGGGTACTTCTGTGTGTCAGAGTACCAACCTGATAGGTTCAGGTGTCTGTTGGTTAGCCAGAACTGATAGGTTCAGGGTCTGTGCTTTAAGTTAAGGGTTCTGTGTGAACCAAATTGTATGCTTGTATGAGTGAGAATAAGCCACGTTACTTTATGTTATTCACCTGATCGTTTTATTTTCCTGTGTGTATTTAAATAAACCTTATTCTTTTTATTGTTTGAAAAATCCATCCCTGGTCTGTGTGACTTCTTAAAGGGAATGGTTGGTGGCAGCTTAGTGTAACTGTGTGACAGATCCCAGTAGGTCTGGGTTTGTCACACAGGAGAACTCAGCTGTTTAGGTATCTGGCTGCTGAGCCAGAGGTTAGGAGTTCAGTTCCCCACTATGCCTCTCTGATAGGGATTGGACTTGATGATGCGTAGGAACCCTTCCAACTCTGCAATTCTAAGATTATACCTGTGATATTGGCCTGAAGTACATAAACGTACCTTTCCACACAAAGGCCAAAATCCTACTGTGCATCCATGTGCAACTCAGGGTTATACACATAGTAGTTAGTTGTGTGAGCCCAGAGGCAGAAATGCTGTCCCTGAAGCACTTCTGCTGGCATGTTGTATAGTTGATTATGCCAGGGATGTTAAACCTATTGTGTGATTGAAGGGGCACACATTGTAATGCCCAACACGTTTACGCTGGAGTAACTTTACATTATGCTGGCATGGATGTTGGCCAGCATGTAAACTTCTACACAATTCAGGCTCAAATTTTTAGAAATTCTACTCAGTATTTCAAGGTAGTGGTGAGCAGAAAGTAGATCAGGGTCTAACAGTAGACCTCTCGGCCAGTTACATTAAATTGCAGAGAATTTCTTAGTTCTCAGTTTTTCACCAGGAGTCAGGCACTTTTTGTAAATGTGTGGACAGAATATTAGCTCAGTTCTGGTACAAAAACAAATTCCTGGACTCAGCACATGTTCCAAAGTACAGTGTGCCTCGCTTAACGGGCGCCCTGTTTAACGATGAAATCACATAGCAATGAAGATTTTGCGATTGCAAAAGTGATCGCATTGCGATGTTTCGCTTACCGATCATTGCAAAGCGATGATTTTTGACAGCTGATCAGCTGTTCCAAAATGGCCGCCGGGTTTTCTGGGATGGATTCCTCGCTTACCGGGCAGCAAAAATGGCCGCTGTATGGAGGATTTTCGCTTTAAGGTGAGTCTGAAGCCCATAGGAACGCATTGAAGGGGTTTCAGTGCATTCCTATGGGCTTTTAAATATCGCATAACGACGAAATCGCTTTGCAGCAATTTTTGCTGCACCGATTATTGTCGCTATGCGAGGCACCACTGTACCTCTTTAATTCTAAAATTATGGTGCTCTCCACCTGACTCCAGATGGTGATACTCAAGGTACTATTAAAAACCCATGTTTTATAGCTTGGGAGATATGACTCTCAGCAATGTGACCTCAAAAGTTCAAACTCACCTGAGTTTATTTCACAGTACACAGGAAATCTATAATACTACCTTGCAAGGCAGAGAAGTTGGGCCTTGCGATTGACTGTCTCACTGTTTTGGGAGTATAGTCACGCATGTCCCATAAGGTATACATCTGGCCTTAGATAAACAGGTGAAGTAACAGGAGTTTCAGACCACTGATGGAAAGAGTACTGGTTTGGAACCATTACAATTCTTAATAAATTACTAGTTCTTTTTAAATACAACAAATTAATGTTCAGTATTGCCACAGGGATAAGCACTATATGGATTTGTTTTGCTCTCCACAGGTTCTGAAGTTGGCTCCAAATGATGGCTTTGCTAAAGTGCATTATGGCTTCATTCTGAAGGCAGAGAACAAGATTGAAGAAAGCATTCCCTATCTGAAAGTAACATTTACATTATAATCTTGCTATTTTTGTTCTTTTGAAAAGCACAGTACATGGGGGTGGAATGCAGAATCAATGTTGTATCAATTTTACTTTAGAAATTTATTAAAACAGTGTTAATCTATATTCCTGTATAAATATCAAACTCTTTTTTCCAGTTTAGGATATGTGGTTAATTATTTATCACTGAAACAGAAGGGATTATAGGTAGCTGACTGTAACTCACTACACTTTCATTCAGCATTCATTCATTCATCTTCTTTTCTTATAGAAGACACTGGAAGTACATGGTAAAGTGAGGAACAGCTTGTGGACAGCATAGTAAATCAGGGAGCAACAGGATAATTGACTTACTGATTTTAAGCATCTGTTGGTGTTTGCTGTGTGATTACTTCTACCTGCAGCAAGAATGACCAAATAAATCACAGCGCTTAGCACATCATGGATTGGACAGGGTGCACCAACAGGCTGCTTGTAACTGGTAAGCCAGAGTTCCCTAGATTATCATGCCATTCAGATCCACCCATCCTGGCTGGAAAAAGGAGCAGTAAGAGTATATTTAGAAGTAGGCCATACTATAATAATAATAATTAAGGTAAGTGTGAATTCTTTTTAGAAAGGGCTATATCATCACAATTATTCTGTATATTAATAGTGAAGCTATTCTCTGAATGTTGATAATCAAAACAATATCAGCTATAGACAGGAGGGAAGTGTGAGCAGGTGACCAAAGACTGGCAGAAATACCCCAACTCAGAAAGGAAGAAGGAACCTAAGGCAAGGAGGCTTCAAATAGTCTGTGAAGACGAATAATTCTGACTGACTTTGGGTTGGAAAATAGAAAAATAGGGCATAGGGTGGGTGGGATGGCATGATAATCCAGGGAACCATACCATTCTAGAGAAGAATATGGCTGGTTAGCAAAACGATTTTTAGCAGTTGCCACTTGTTATTAACAGTAGAGATGCGGGTATTTGATTGGTGGAAATAATGAGGGTTATTCTGCTGCTGATGCGAGCTCCTGGCAGGAGACGGGATGACAAGCCTCTCTGCCAGGTCTCAGAGTGGCTAATCCATTGCAGACAATGGCACGATAGGAAGGCTCTGTCGAGCTCATGTCAGTGGTGGAATGGTGAGTGGACAGTCCACCCCCATGGGGCCAGACCCTTGTCATTTCCACGAATACCCCATCTCTAATTAACAGTAATTACACTCATTCATGTGGAATGAATTTATAAGCTATCTTTAAAAACTAAGGGCTTGTCCAAAGAGAACATTTCTTCCTCTATCACATATTTGCAGCAGTTGGTGCTTCTTGGTCCTTCTTGTTGATGAATGAGTACATATCTTATCTGGGTTTCTGTCCACACTTACTTCCAGAACTCCGACAGTCTTGTGTTTAAGAAATCAGCATATTTTACAGAAATGATTCAAAAATATTTTTAAAAGCTTGAATAAACACTTCAAAAAGATTTTTTTTTGTTCTAGAATTTTAGAAGTAGATTAGCAGTAACATTGGAAGCTTCCAGACTGACATCTTGATAGCAGACATCTCCTGCTAATCTACTTTGAAGACCCACTGTCTTTTGAAACAACTCTTTCAATATTGTTTAGGAAGCCTTTAAAAGTTATCTTCTCTGCTGGATTTTGGATTTCTTGTTGTTTTAAATTAGCACTAACTTCAGTTCTTTTTTCCTGAGATGTAATTTGTCCCTGATTCGAAATGAAACAAAAAAACAAACATGTACAGGAGGTGGTTTTTATGAAGATCCATACTTTTGTCATTTTTTGTCAATGTTTGATTTAACACTTGCGCCATCTGGAAATTGGGATAAATACTGGTTCATCACTGCATGGTACAGTGCTTATAGGGAACAAATGCTTCATCTCGCTGAGCTCTACACGAGGTGTAAGTTTATACAGCTGACTTAATGGTTTTCTTTCTTCTAGGAGGGTCTAGAATCAGGAGATTCTGGCACCGATGATGGACGTTTTTACTTTCATTTGGGTGATGCCATGCAGCGAGTTGGAAACAGTGAGGTAGAGTGTATCAGAGATGCATTGAATTTAATCTGAAATGACAAAGGGGGGATCTGAGTTGGGGGTTTGGCACAAATGGTTCCTGAATTAAGAACATGTACAGGACTGGAAAGAGGCAAAGTACAAATAGATTTATGGACGCCAAAAGGAAATGAGGAAGCAAGAGATTCAAAGGCTTATCTGCAAATGAGCAGAAATGGGTAGATAATCGAAGTAGGTCATAGACAGAACATTTCTCACTTATCAACTCTGCCCTGCCCTTGGCCACATATGCTTTCTGCAATGGCAACTGTTTGAGAGGGAATGAGGTCAGGCATACAAGGAAGGCCTTGCCTGAGGAAGCTACGAAGCAATAGATAGAATGGTGGTAGGATCCTAGAAACAGAAGCTCCTGGATAGACAACACTGATGGCATTTTCAGTAGAAGAGAGTCTATTGCCTGTTTTAGCATCTAATGATTGATTTTTTCAAACCACTCCCTCCAAAACAAGTGCAAATGGTGGAGAGGGCTGCCACTGGTAACATACTAAGGTTATAGGAGGGGCATCTAATTTCTATGTTTTCCAAGAAAAGATGCCCTTCTCTTTACTACCTGGTTCAACAACTACATAAACCATTCCTCTAGGGCCAGAGGTCCAAGGGCTGCGCCCACCTGTCTCTAGACATTGAAGGTCTGGACCTGTTCGTATGACCTTTCCAACCCCCAGAATATTTTTCTTTAAAAAATGTTTCTTTAAACTGAAAAACTTTAATGCCCTCTAGTGGCCCATAACAATGTTTTGCTTTTTTTAAAAAAAATCTAGGAGTGGGATTCATTCATTCATTCATTCATTCATTCATTCATTCATTCATTCATTCATTCAGGACTCCAAATACCATAATCCTTTGTTCTGGGAGTTCTACCTACTTTTCAGGGACTATGCAAAGACACCTGGGAGAAAGGCCTAAATTAGAAAGCTTTGAGGCTTAGTTTGCCCAAATTCTGCTGAAGCTTCCTTCTCAAAGAAAGCTCCTAGTTAGCACTGGAGCAAGAACAGGAAGCTGTCATGAAATGAATAAATGGGTTTATTTATTCATAGTTAGCGGATAAAGTTTGTGTGAGCAAAAATTGGTTTCATGAAAAATGAACAGTGAAACATAGTGTTGAACTTGTCATTCTGAGACCTGTTTTTGAGTTAGAGAATGTAGCTGGAAATGCTGAAATTCAAGATTTAATGAAGGCAGGAAGTCGATACATAAACATCTGTAATCACCCTTACTGATGGTGCACATTCATCACCTACGGCTACAGTTAAGACTAAGAGTTTTTGGCACACAAGCAGTTCTATAAAGAGCACTATTACATAGCTAGTTTGACTTTAAAATAAAATGCACTGAATTACTTTTAAATGCTCTCTTACCTACATGCCATTGGGAAAATGCCATAAATATGGCAGGATGCAATTAAAAACTGGGCATTGGCATACAGAGGGCTCATCTGCCTGGTGGCAGGATGTCTGGTAAGACTTTTCTTGGCCTTTCACCACTCCTCAGCAGAGAGCATTGGAACAGATTGAGCCACTTCACTCAGCATTTCATTGCTACCTTGCTGTTAAATGCTCAGAAATGGTCCTTTGGCTTCCTGCCAACCTAAATGACTGCTACTCGTTATTCCTACCTTAAATCCAACATCATGTTAGCTTTAGCATTAGGGTTTTCTTTTAGTTTCTCTGGCAGCTCTTCACACTTCCCCAAAGCCTTCTCTAAAGATTTCCCCAGCTGTCCAGAGCAAGTTTTCAGGGCACCAGAAGGGTTTGCTAGGTAGGGGATTGCCACTTTCTTGATTCCACTAACAAAGCTGCTCTGTTAGCAGAAATACTGTATGTCTTCGATTCTTGGCTTTTGTTCCCATGTACTATTTGAAAAACAAACTGTTGTAGCTCTTTGGCATCTTGGAACAATGAGCACGAAAGATCCCCTGCTGGAGCCTTTCAGAGCAAAACATTAAAGCTATTTCCCTTCCACGTTCACATTCTACGTTAAAAATCCAGAGAATATCATAACTCATGTTACTACAGGTAGCAGATACCTAAACCACTGAGCTATCCAGTTAGCTTATTCAGCCTAAAAAACAAATTTAGGGTGTACTCTCTATGAAAGGTAACGTACTATACAACAACCACAAGCAAAAGCTCAAACCATATTTTCTCTGCTATCCCATTTATCACCATTGTTGCCCACAGCCTCAGGTTCTTAGTGCCTTCTGCAGCAATTCTTTCTCTTCATAGCTGATTAGAGTTAGTACATGCTAGGCGAACACCCAAGATATGACAAGCATAAAGGAAATATGAATATGAAACTCTCTGCACGTAATTCTCCCTCATTTCTTCATGCACAACATAGCTATCTTTAGAACATGTCTTAGAACGGCAGACCATCCTGTAAACTTGAAAGTGACTTGTGTCACCTTCTTTATGAACTAATCCCTAGTTAGTGTGACATTTGAGAATTAGTGGAGATTTGCTGATATGCATGGAGATCTGCTGTCTTTTGTTTATTTTTGGAAGGTTAGGCAACATATCAAAATGAATTGCTTTGCTGTATGATAAACTGTTGAAAATTAACATAAAATATTATTAAATGTGTGATAGAAACATGTAAGAAAGGGGCAACAAACTCTGTATAAATAAATTGTTAAATCTAATTAACTAATTAAAATCAGATCTGATGAGATGTACCAAATGAAGCACTTATCTCAGAAATGCTCTTGCAAAGGAATTTGCCTCTCCTTACCAGGGCATTTTCCTCCTGCCTTCCTCCCTCTGCTCTACACCCCAAAGTGCTCCTGAGGGCTAAGGAATCCCTAGGTAGTGTATAAAATCTAAGATGGGATGTTGTAGTGGGAGGAAAGAACCAAGGGAAATTGTACAGAGATAGCTTGCACAAAGGGAGGAGAAAATTCATTATACTAGTTTCATTGTGCAAATAATGAATTGAATATAATCCAAAATATCTTTCTTTTGCCTCTGAATACAGAAGCCTTCTGCTGATGTTTTAAATAGGTTTCCCCTCGAGCATTTTCTATAAACAAAAGACTCCATGCAAATGGCTGCAGTGTGGGAATCTATTTAATCCTTGTAGTTTAGTTACAAATCTATTGTAACCCTGTAGCTCATTGGCTAGAATCCTGTTGTGCAACTTTACAGTGTGCAGCTCAGGTGACATCATCAGCTATAGACATTTTAGGGGACTTAAAAGTTTCCTATCTCCCATCCCCACCGGGGTTTGGGGATCTTTAGGGAACCTTTTCATTCTGGGAAGCCTTTGGGAGCTATGGAATCGGTAAGGGAACTCTCTAATGCCTGAAAATCACCACTGTTGGTCCCTGTTTTCTTATCAGTGGTAGCAAAGTATGTGCAGATGATAAATATGAGGACAGCTGATGTAGTTGTTGGGAAATGGTGTACATAGCTGGTGCAGTTTGGGATGAGGTTATAATGCATGTCTTGTTCTGTAAATGATCTGTAAATGATGTCTATGATCTGTTCCAGTTCAGATGACCATTGCTTCCCAATAAATACCAATAAACCTTCAATCACAGGAAGCTGATAAGAAAAGATTACCCTAAGACAGCACATATGTGTGCAAAATGACAGACAAAAGTGATTGCACACTCCCTTATAATTTCAATGCATAACTTTTCAGATCATTCCTGTATTTTTATAATCATACTTTAACTAGATAGGTGAAACGAGGTAGAACACTGCAATTTTAAGGAATACGGAGGGCCAAGAGTGAGATCATATGCCAAAATTAACCAAACAAACACCTTCCTAGTTGGAAAGTGGAATCTAACCCTTCTTGCCTGGCTGTCCCACAGTGATTTCATTTATGGTAGGTTGTTCAAAGACAAGTGTTGGAAGCCACCTTTGAAAGGAAGTAGAGGGCTGAACTTGCATGAAAGGAAAGAAAGCATACTCGTTAGGAATCTGAAACAAAGCTAGGAAACTGTCCCAATGGATTTTTATCCTAGGGATCAATCAGGTTTGCTCCTTCAGGACATCCATTCCACCCACCATGTTAAGGGATGTAAGTGTGAAGGAATCATATGATGGGACAGCTTACACAAAGGAGCTGCTGTGCCATAATAACTTCTTATTTCTGGACCTGGACTAAAGCAGAGATGAGCAACCAGCAGATACGTCAGTACAGCTCCTGACAGCTTCCTCTGCCAGGGACAGATGAATAATACAGTTCTTGCCAAGTATGCACTTTCAGATGCTTTCCTTTCTCAAGCAGAGAGTGATCCACCTCCTTGTCTCCCAAGTCCTGAGTGTTTTGAAAAGCCCTTTGAAACTGTGGGTCCTTTAATGAATAAAGAAACCGTACTGACAATTTGAGAGGTTTCCACAAAGATATTCTCTAGAGATAAAGCAGATGGAATTTTCTGCAGAGGACAACGCAGTCTAACTAGTGTAAGTAAGTAAGTTGTTAACACATTCCAATCTTCCAGGCATACAAATGGTATGAACTTGGACACAAGCGGGGTCATTTTGCATCTGTCTGGCAGCGCTCTCTTTACAATGTCAAGGGCTTAAAGGCTCAGCCGTGGTGGACAGCAAAGGAAACGGGTTACACCGAACTGGTCAAGGTAAGCAGCACTGTTCTCTTTATTATACAGTTGCAAGGCTAAGCAGATTTTCAGGCTATGGTGTTGTGTGTGCATATGTGGGAGTAAGCTCCACTGGACTCAGTGAAACATATTTCTGACTGAGGCTAGGTGATTCTGTCATTTTTTCTGTTTCTATCCTTTTCCCATTTTCTTGATTTTAAAAGAACTAGCTGGGTTAAATAAAATAAAGAAGACAAAAAAGTTGCAGTACCTTAAAGACTAACCGCTGTATTTTAATGTGAGCATTCAAGACAAGTCCACTTCCTCAAACTTGTCCATGAATGCTCACATTAAAATATAGTACTTAGTTTTTAAGGTACCACAAAGGTTTTTGTCTTCTTTATTTTTTTTTCTTTTGTTTTGTCTCATTTTCCACATCCATTTGGAACCTCTTTAGAAAGCCCCATAAAAATTAATACAACTTCTGTGGATACTCCTAACATATGCATTTCAGAAAAAAATTGTCCCTAATTTACTCATGTTTGCAAGTGCCTTAATATGATGCATATTTCTATGTTATTTTCACTAACTAAGCATGGCTGTATATATTTTGTTTGACTTGAGACCTGAATCTTAACACGTGGAGAAGTGTTAATGCCAAAAGACATAGTATTTCTGTTCGTTCTAAAATACTTCCGCACGCAGTTTAACAGATTGCTCTGTGTTCCTTGCTTCTTGGTAAGCATGATCAGACATCAATAGAATTCAAAGCTTTAAAACCTGAGGCTGTCAACTCATCTAGAGTCCACTGTATAAAATACCTTCTGCTCCTTCTGCCAATCACCACAACAATTGGGACAGATAATTGCTCAACCCTAATCCAGACTGTTTTACAGCTATGAACTGGAGGGAATAGATTACAAAGATAACAAACACAAAAAAATACATGCTGTTCATCAGGTGAAGATGGCTGTGATAACTCAGTAATTCACACCAGTTACTGAGAAGCAAGACTTAAATTGCTGAATGTTATAATTCGTGCATAACAATCCAATCCTTCCTTGTGCTCTCATTAACTTTTGACTAGGACATTTAATAGCATAAGGTTGGCAATGTCAGGCCAGCAGAATAAATACAAAAGTCTGACCACTGAATGAATTTATCAGTTTTTGTAGCTTTCCACTTTGACAAGTACAGTGGGGTCTTGACTTGAGAACTTAATCCGTATTGGAAGGCGGTTCTCAAGTCAAAAAGTCTGTAAGTCAAGTCTCCATTGACCTACAGTGCATTGAAAACCAATTAATCCCGTAACAGACCATTTTTGTTCCATTTTGTTTTTTTTCTGGTCTGTAAGTCAAATCTCAGTCTGCAAGTCAAACCTAAATTTTGCGGCCAGAGAAGTCTGTAACTCAAAAAGTCTGTAAGTCAAGCCGTCTGTAAGTCAAGGGTCCACTGTAGATTATTTGTAATCACTACTCTGTGGTTCTTAAAGTACAGTATAGACTCTGTTATTAAAACTTACATTTCAAGTAAATGACAATGCCGCTTTTCAAAATGTCAGTTGATGGGGTTTCTGTTTCTATTTTATCTGTATGAACAATTCATTGCAGAGACATTAGGGACCACTATCTATTTAGTTTGTGTCTTTGCCTGCTTTTACTTAGTATTCTGCATTAATGAAAAATTCATGTCCTCTCTTGCAACAAAATAACACACATTATTTAATTTTGATGCAGCTCTCCAGGCAAATGTTGATTTAAAATGCTCTGAATTTCCCTGAATGGAATATATTCAGTTCTGAGCACTTATAACATTCCTTTATATAGAGGTTTAGTTCCTCACTGTTTCTGGAGGAATTGTTCAGCTTTCCTGTTAGAAAATTCTGCTGAATATAGTGGGGCTTAGGCTGAGATCACACCATTGAATGTTACTGTGAGCTTCTTAAATCCTTTCTGTGGTCCATGTGGGAGGGAGGGTTGATGGATGGAACCCAGACACATAGGAGAGATTTTTTTTTTCCTGCTACTGTTTAGCCCAGAGCAGGCAGGGCTTGTTGTACTGAAATGCCCCATAGAAAACAAAAAGCAAAGTGTTCTGCTCATATACCACTCCATAGTGCTCGGAGCACTCTCTCATAGAAGAGAATAATGCAGATCTCTTGTAAGGAGCAAGAATGGTAGTCTCTGATTTCTAAGACATATTTGATCACATATTGGGCTCTCTCTCTCTCTCTCTCTCTCTCTCTCTCTGTATGTGTGTGTGTGTGTGTGTGAGAGAGAGAGAGAGAGACACCTGTGTGGCAAAGTAGAAATGGCCACATTCAAAAACCACTTGAAAGAGTCAGAAGTGTAGCCATGGAGGAACTGGGATGTACAGTATTTATTTCCTAGTCCTTTGATAAAAACTGTAGTGGAGAAGATGCAAAACATAATCCACCTCAAAGTCATTGCAGGGGCAGCATCTTATATTCTTTGGGATATTACTGTGTCTGCCATCTAATAAACTAGAAGGGAGGACATTAAACCGTGCCAAAGAAAAAGCCTTCCTATATTTAGGAACAATTAACTATTAAATAAAATAACCTGCATATGTCCTGCAGCCTCCTTTTAAAAATTGATTTTGCTCCCTTTAAGCTCATGGACTTGATAAATTATTTGAAAAGACTGTTCCACCCACAGCTATCAGCTGAAGTGATTCATAAGAATCATACATAATTTTGAAGGTCAGGGAGTTAGGAATAAACATAATGGCACCCAAAAGGGATCAAATAAATTCATGCTAAACATTTTAAAGAGACTAGTCTTCAAATTCAGAGGATCTCCAGTAACATCCTATGAACCACAAATAATGCCCTGGGGGGGGGGGGAGCAAATTCTTTCAGTAGGGAAATCAGTGCTTGAAAGAGAGTCTGAAAAAAAAATCAGCTTTAAAAATCAAAATAGCTGCTGGAAGAAATTTGTCAGCATTCACAAAACGGATTAATGCTTCCAATCTTACAGCCACATTAATCTTGGTATATTTTTCTTGTACCCTTCAGCCTACAGGTCCATGGAACCACACACCCACATATTTACATGAATTATCTTGTTCATCTATGCTTATATCCCAAGAAAATCTAGGTTCTCTCACACAGAAAAAAAACACCAATGTTATCCTTTTGGTATAGTTGTGAAAAGGTTATTCTCACAGTAACAGCACCTGAAATCTTGTTAATCTTCATATTTAGCCACTCTGACTTCTGCATTTTCACTTGCTTATACTGTACATAAAAACAATATGATTCTGGCTCACATTTGTAGCCGAGCTTCAGCAGGTAGGAGCCAAGACAGCCTGCCCTCATATTTGTAAGTATCCTTTCATGTGGATATACACAAAAAGGGGGAAGTGGGGGGGATTAAATAATGCTTTTATTAAACATTCAAGAGAACTGGACAACCATTTGTCAGATCTGCTTTGACTTGGATTCCTGCATAGAGCACGGGGCTGGACTTGATGGCCTTATAGGTCCCATCCAACTCAATTATTTTATTATGATATTAATGATAGGATAGGATACAATATCATGATATGATGTCACATCAGAGATTTATGACTTTTGATTTGACACAGTGACGGCTTGTTATTTAGTAGTGTCCGACTCTTTGTGACCCCATGGACTAGAACACACCAGGCCCTCCTGTCTTCCACTGCCTCCCGGAGATTGGTCAAATTCATTCTGGTAGCTTCAATGACACTGTCCAGCCATCTTGTCCTCTGTTGTCCCCTTCTCCTCTTGCCTCCACACTTTCCTAACATCAGGGTCTTTTCCAGGGAATCGTCTCTTCTCATGAGATGGCCAAAGTATTGGAGCCTCAGCTTCAGGATCTGTCCTTCCAGTGAACACTCAGGGTTGATTTCCTTCAAAATGGATAGGTTTGTTCTCCTTGCAGTCCAGGGGACTCTCAAGAGCCTCGTCCAGCACCACAATTCAAAAGCATCAATTCTTCGGCGGTCAGCCTTCCTTATGATCCAGCTCTCACTTCCATACATCACTACTGGAAAAACCATAGCTTTGACCATGCAGACCTTTGTCGGCAAGGTGATGTCTCTGCTTTTTAAAATGCTGTCTAGGTTTGTCATCGCTTTCCTTCAAAGAAGCAGGCTTTTTTTTATTTCGTGGCTGCTATCACCATCTGCAGTGATCATGGAACCCAGGAAGGTAAAATCTGTCACTGCCTCCATATCTTTCCCTTCTATTTGCCAGGAGGTGATGGGACCCATGGCCATGATCTTAGGGGGTTTTTGTGTGTGTGTGTGTTTTTTTTATGTTGAGCTTCAGACCGTCTTTTGCACTCTCCTCTTTCACCCTCATTACGAAGTTCTTTAATTCCTCACTTTCTGCCATCAGAGTGGTATTTTTCTTTCAATGGCAACAAAGGAGATTTTTTTAAATAATTGTTTTCATGTGCTCTATTTTTAAGTAGAAAACACAAAAGACACAAACTCCCCCTCCCAATTTACATATGCACTCATGGCAATATAATTAGTCTAGTTAATATTTGCCAACTACAAAAAAGATAAACTTAAATGACGTTCATGAAACATAATGCTGAAGCAATGCAGTGATATAGTACTATAGGATGTCATATACCTAGTGCTCCTGGCAACTGGTTTTATCCTTGCTGCTTTGTATTCACAACAGCAAGTGCCTTTGCTGATTCAGACATATTTTTTGTTTTAATCGGTGTTATACTTTGCATGCCTAAGGTGGCTGACACAATTTGAAACTTTGCCAAAGGAATTAAAAGTGTACCTTGTGCTGATGTTTGAGAAATATGTTTATAGCCTTCAAATTTTCAGCGTTAGTGCTCCATAAAATTATTTCAATATTGGGAAAAAGCTAATTCTAATAATGAGATTTTTGAAGGGATGTGGTGGCGCTGTGGGCTAAACCGCAGAAGCCTGTGCTGCAGGGTCAGAAGACCAAGCAGTCATAAGATCGAATCCACGTGACGGAGTGAGCTCCCGTCGCTTGTCCCAGTTCCCGCCAGCCTAGCGGTTCAAAAGCATGCAAATGCGAGTAGATTAATAGGGACCACCTTGGTGGGAAGGTAACAGCGTTCCGTGTCTAAGTCGCACTGGCCATGTGACCACGGAAGATTGTCTTCGGACAAACGCTGGCTCTATGGCTTGGAAACGGGGATGAGCACCGCCCCCTAGAGTCGAACACGACTGGACAAAAATTGTCAAGGGGAACCTTTACCTTTACCTAATAATGAGAGTGCCATACCATTCTCAGGAGAGTGGCAACAAGCTTATAAATACAGCTGTTTCATCAGTTTCAAAGCATTTGTGCTTCTACTCTTGTTATTTTTAATGGTGAGAAATCTGGACACGTTCCTGCTTCATAGACTACAAATTTGTGAATGGCTCTTCGCAGTTTGTTGAGGGGGGAAACTTAACCAACTCAGTTTGGCAAAATTAAAACTTCATGCTCTTAATTACATAAAGTATAACATGCCACGTGTTTAATTTTGTTGTATTCAGCATTGAACCCAGTCTAGAGACTGGTGCTAAAAGAAATTAAACCATGATCCTAGCCTGTTATTTACTAGAGAAAAATCAAGCACACATAAAAATTATCCGTGTTTAAAATTATATATGGTTTGACCCTTTGTTATACTGTAGCTACTTTAGGTAAGGAAGACAGGATGTTTTCATTTAGATATAAAACAGTTCCAAAGCTATTTCTCATGTGGGTGAATTCATCCTCCCCTCCTTTCTTATTTTGGGATCATTTGCCACTTATAAGATGAACACTTTTATATGATAAGGGGGTTTCAAGTGTGCCAGGGAATCAGACCACAATGCTGTCGGGTTGTTACACTCGGTTATGAGTCTAGAGTGCTAACAGGGTGACCAAAGGCAAAGTAATCAAAGCTGAGACATCAGATTAAGAGGCATTCATCCTCTGCAGAAATTAACGGTTATATTAGCAGAGGAGAATTGATGGGGTGGAGAAATTTGTAAAGGGCAGCTGCTAGGCAGCAGCACAAATGGAAACTGACACTGACAGAGGATCTTTCACAGACAACACCAGAGACACTCAAGCTAGTTCTATTGAGCAGAAACAGGCAATGGGAAGCCACTTCCAAATGCTTTATACCTCAAAAACCATTCAATGAGAAAATCCAAAATGAAACAAAATGTTGTGCTAGAAAATCACACACACATACACACACACACACACATGGGTCAAAAGGCACTCAGTCATCTAATGAAGAAGAGCAAAGAATGTATGCAAAGAAAAGTGTTGCTAATGAATCAACTAGATTAAAGCTGAAAGGACATTGGTTGCTGATGTACATAGAGACAAAAGCAAAGTCCAGTGCTGCACAATGCAGATATTTAGAACATGGAATGTATAAAGTATAAATCAACATGACCTCAAAATCGTAACATAGAAATGTAGTTTTTAAACACCGTATTACAGTACTTGATGTGGGTGAAGTAAAGTGGAGTAGTTATGAAGTGTTCTCTGATTGAGAACAGGACCTTCTGGAAATGACCAACTCTGAAGAAATGTGAGGCAAACCATAGCAGAAATAGGGCTATAATGGAAAGACTCGTCGTTTAGTCGTTTAGTCTGGAGCCTCAGTCTTCTTTATGGTCCAGCTCTCACTTCCATACATCGCTATTGGAAAAACCATAGCTTTGACTATGCAAACCTTTGTCGGCAAGGTGATGTCTTTGCTTTTAAAGATGTTGTCTAGGTTTTTCATCACGTTCCTCCCAAGAAGCAGCTGTATTTTAATTTCGTGGTTGCTGTCATCATATGCGGTGATCATGAAGCCCAAGAAAGTAAAATCTGTCACTGCCTCCATATCTTCCCCTTGTATTTGCCAGGAGGTGATGGGACCAGTGGCCATGATCTTAGTTTTGTTGATGTTGGTGCTCTCCTCTTTTTTCCATATGCAGTTCTAACTGTTGCTTCCTGTCCCACATATAGATTTCTCAGGAGATAGATAAGGTGGTCAGGCACTCCCATTTCTTTAAGAACTTGCCATAATTTGCTGGCAAAGGCTTTTGCGTAGTCAATGAAGCAGAAGTAGATGTTTTTCTGGAACTCTCTGGCTTTCTCCATAATCTAGCGCATGTTAGCAATTTGTTCCCTAGTTCCTCTGCCCCTTCGAAATCCAGCTTGTACTTTTGGGAGTTCTCGGTCCACATACTGCTGAAGCCTACCTTGGAGGATTTTGAGCACAACCTTGCTTGCGTGTGAAATGAGTGAAATTGTACAGTACTTGGAGCATTCTTTGGCACTGCCCTTCTTTGGTATTTTCTAATCCTCTTGCCACTGCTGAGTTTTCCATACTTGCTGGCATATTGAGTGTAGCACCTTAAAAGCATTGTCTTTTAAGATTTTAAATAGTTTGATTGGAATGCCATCACCTCCACTGGCCTTGTTGTTAGCCAGGCTTTCTAAGGCCCACTTCACTCTCCAGGATGTCTGGCTCAAGGTAGCAACCACACTATCTGTGTTGTCCGGGACATCCAGATATTTCTGGTATAATTCCTCTGTATATTCTTGCCACCTCTTCTGTGAGGTCCCTCCTATTTTTGTCCTTTATCATGTTCATCTTTGCACAAAATGTTCCTTTAATATCTCCAATTTTCTTGAGCAGATCTCTGGCTTTTCCCTTTCTATTATTTTCCTGTAATTCTTTGCACTGTTCATTTAAGATGGCCCTCTTGTCTCTCCTTGCTATTCTTTGGAAGTCTGCATTCAGTTTTCTGTAGCTTTGCCTATCTCCCTTGCATTTTGTTTCCCTTCTCTTCTCTGATATTTGTAAAGCCTTGTTGGACAGCCACTTTGCTTTCTTCCATTTCCTTTTCTTTGGGATGGTTTTTGTTGCTGCCTCCTGTACAATGTTACGGGCCTCCATCCAAAGTTCTTCAGGCACTCTGTTCACCAAATCTAGTTCCTTAAATCTAGATTCCTTAAATCACTTCCACTGTGTACTCATAAGGGTTTTGGTTTAGATTATACCTGACTATCCCAGTGGTTTTTCCTACTTTCTTTAGTTTAAGCTTGGGTTTTTCTATAAGAATTATAGGTGACTGGAATGCAAAAGTAGGAAATAAAACATATCCAAACAAGAAGAACCAGTCCTCATCCCACAACAGGGAAGAACTGAACAGCGCAAATACTGCATTTAACCCAATTAGCTGAGGGCAACTTTCAAACTAGGAAGGTCACAGGAATTGCTTTTGTCAACCTTTCGGCTGGCTGTAATGCTGTTCAGTATCAAGCATTACTGCAGAAATTATATAATCTAAACAAGGCTTATAAAATAGCTGTTACATACAGCACTGATGGTACCTGTCTGTCATGGGTTTGGAGGGAAAGTTCCATCCTATGGGGAGTGGAAGGCGGGACATCAGGGGGAGGTGCTGTACTGTATATATATGTGGAGCTTGTGTGGAGTTGAGGAGTGGGAGTCTGTGTGTCAGACTGAGTACAACTGTGTGTCAGTTGGTACATACCTGATAGGTTCAGGTTTCTTTATAGGTAGCCAGAACTGATAGGTTCAGGGTCTGTGCTTTACTTTAAAGTGTTCTGTGTGAAGTAATTTGTTGTATGTATGATTGAGACTAAGCCACGTTACAGTATCTTATTTACTTGATCTTTTTATTTACCCTGTTTGTTATTTAAATAAACCTTGTTCTTTTGTTTGTTAAAAATCCATTCCTGGTCTGTGTGACTTCTTATAGGGAATGGTTGGTGGCAGCATAGTTAAAGTGTGGCATACTCCGGTAGGTCTGGGGTTGTAACATTGATTGGTGTCCAGCGTGTGGGATACGACTGGTCCAGTTGTCCAGTGGTCCAGCAAAGCCTTGGCAAGTGTGCCCAGAGCAAGGGGGGTCTAGTCAGGGACAATCTGAGAGCGCGTAGGTAATCTTCTAGGCTTACCTCACGGGGAGGTACGCTAGTGGAAGAACGTGTGACCTCAGATTGGTGGGACTAGATTAGGGAGCTCTGAGGCAACCTGTTTTGGCGGGAAAAGGCTGAGGCAAAGCTGAGGGAAGTAGCAGTGATCTAGCTTGTCTGCTGAGAGGCCTAGCAGAGGGGGGTGGACTCTGGCTGGCAACAGTTGCAAGTTAGTGCTGAAGAACAGCAGCAATCTATAGAAGGCTGTTCCTGAGGCAAAAGGAAAAAAGTCGTCGCTTTATTTTGAGGCTTGACTTTTGAAGGCAGCCTGTTCTGGGGGGGGATTATGCCCTTGACTCGAAGCCAAATGGCAGAAATGGGGGAAGTAAGAGATCCAGAGGTAGACCAAGGTTCTGAGGAGGAATTTGGCTCAGTGCAGGAGGAGAACACGGGAGAACAGACCTCAGAACTCAGAAAAATGCGCCTAGCCCAACAGCATGAACTGAGGGTGAGGGAGATGGAGGAAAGGGAAAGAGAGAAACAAAGACGATTTGAAATGGAATTGGAGAGAGAGAAAATGGCGTTTGAGCTGAAGAAGCTGGAGATAATGAATAGAAATAGTAATAACAATAATAATGAGGGGAACCCAGGGAATGGGGAAGGCGGCCTGTCTAAAACTGACCTGAAAAAATTCCCTGTGTACCACAAGGGAGATTGCCCTGAGGTGTTCTTTTCCCTCGTGGAAAGAGCGTTTGTGGACTTCTCAGTAAGGGAAACTGAGAAGATGACCATTATGCAATCTTTAATCAGTGGCAGCCTGGCAGAAGTCTATGCAGAGATGCCAGTGGAACTGTTGAAAGACTTCGCGGAGTTTAAAAAACTGGTGTTTGCTAGACATGGGATAAATGCTGAACAGCTGAGGCAAAGATTCAGGTCACTCACAAAGAAACCAGAGCAGACTTTTACCCAAGTGGGGGCCCAACTGGTGAGGTTGCTAGAGAAATGGCTGGCTCAGGAGGGGACAGAGACCTTCCAGCAGCTCAAAGACCTGATAGCGCTGGAACAGTTTTATTCAGTCCTGCATGGGGAACTGAAGTTCCAGGTGAGGGAGAGGAAACCGAAATCTGTGACAGAGGCGGCAGAGATCGCAGATTTTATTTACCAAATAAGAAAGCCCTTAGGTGCTGAGGGGAAATCTGTAGGTAAACCCAAAGAAACCTACAGCAAGTACTCTCAGGGACCAGGGAAAAACCAGCAAGGGGGAGGGGCCCATGTTGAAGGGAAGCCCTCAGACATGAAACCACAAAGACCTCAGATTTTGGAGGGAAAACCAAAACCAGATGAGAAAGACTCAAAATACAGCAGAAAATGTTATTTCTGTCAAGGAAAGGGCCATCTAATCTCAGAGTGTGAGAAATTAAAGCAGCTAAAGGGAAATTTGCCTCATGATTTGAGTGGAACCAAGCCAAAAGCTGTGTTCTGTGTCCAGACAGAGCAAAGCTCCTTGCCACTGAGGGAGCCTGTTGCCATGGCTACTCAATCTGGAACAGTTACATCTGCTGATCAGGCTGAGGAAAATGGTCCTCTTGTGGAGGTCAAGCGCTGCTTACTGGTTAGGACAGATTCGCAATTGTTTGAGACCGCAGGGGTGGACGTAGGAATACTTGACCATCAGTATAAGGGGCTAAGGGATACTTGTTCCCAGGTGACCCTGTGCCATCCAGACATTATTCCTGGGAAGTATATAATCCCAAATGAGAGCTTAAAGGTGGCAGGGATTGAGGGGCAGGTGATCTCACTGCCAGTAGCTGAGGTACCTGTGAGCTTTCAAGGCTGGAGGGGAGTTTGGCGGCTAGCGATTTCATCGACTCTGCCAGCAGCCGTGCTTGTGGGAAATGACCTGGCTGAACATGTGAAACGGGTGCTAGTGATTACACGCTCACAAGCTACCACGGGGACAGTTCAGGGGGGTATTGAAGAGCCCAAGGCTGAAGCAGATGAGGGTAGTTCCGAAGCTGTGGCAGAAACCTTAACCACAGACAGCAAATTTGGCCAAGAGCAAAAGGCGGACGCCACTCTCCAAAAGTGTTTTGAACAGGTGACAGACACCCAGCTAACACCTGAAACCACAGCGAGATTTCGTGAGAAAAAGGGAATTTTATATAGAGAGACCCTGATGAATATCTCAAAAGGGGGAGATGGGATCAGAAGTCAGCTAGTGGTACCTGAAAAGTATCGCCCCATGATCTTACAAAGGGGGCACTCTGACATGTTTGCTGCGCACTTAGGGGTGAACAAAACACAGCAGAGAATCACACAAAACTTTTACTGGCCTGAAATAGGGAAGCAGATCAAGGAGTTCTGTAAACAATGTGATGTGTGTCAGAGGCAGGGGAATAACCGTGACAGGACCAAAGCGAAGTTGTGCCCTTTGCCTGTGATTGACACACCGTTCAAATGTATAGGAGTGGATATTGTGGGACCTTTGCCCAAGGCCACAAAGAGGGGGAACCGGTTCATTCTCACCATTGTGGACCATGCCACGAGGTACCCCGAAGCCATTCCCTTGACTAACATCGAAACTAACACAGTGGCAGATGCCTTGGTGGGGTATATGTCCAGGATGGGATTTGCCTCAGAAATAATCACAGATTTGGGCACATCGTTTACATCAAAGCTCATGAAACGGTTATGGCAAATCTGTGGAATTAAACACAAGGAAACCACTGCCTATCACCCTGAAAGTAATGGGTTAACGGAGAAGTTCAATGGGACTCTGATGCGCATGATTAGGGCTTACTTGGCAGAGAATCCAAACAATTGGGACCAGAAGCTGCAATCCCTTTTGTTTGCTTATCGATCAGTGCCACAAGCCAGTACCGGGTTCAGTCCGTTTGAACTTTTGTTTGGGAGAAGGGTGAAGGGGCCACTTGATTTAATCAAGCAAAATTGGGAACAGATCACCCAGGGAGACCCACAAGATGTTGTGACATATATAGACTCTTTAATGAATGACCTAAAGAGAAACCTAGAGCTAGCAGCAGAAAACCTGCAAGCTCAGAAGGTCAGAAAGAAAACCTGGTATAACCAGAAAGCCAGGGAGAGGCACTTTAACCCAGGGGAGGAAGTGCTTTGGCCTAGGCCCTGCAAAGAGAACAAACTGCAGCTGGGTAGCCCAGAAATAAAATACTTGGGTCACATAGTAGGGGGAGGAGTGATAAAACCCCTAGAGGCCAAGATAGAAGCCGTTCGTGATTGGCCCAGACCCCGCACCAAGAAAAAAGTCAAATCATTTCTTGGGTTGGTGGGCTACTACAGAAAGTTCATTCCGAGGTTTAGCGAGATGGCGACTCCGCTGACCGATCTGACGCGGAAGAAGACTGATGACCGCATCCCGTGGACCAGCGACTGTGAGGAGGCGTTCCGGAGGTTGAAGGAAGCGCTCATCAATTATCCAGTGCTGCGTGCTCCAGACTTCGACCGGGAGTTCATCATCTACACCGATGCGTCTAACAGCGGGGTAGGAGCAGTTCTTTGTCAGGAGGATGAAAATGGTGACCAGCATCCAGTGTCCTACCTGAGTAGGAAACTCCAGAAAGGTGAGAGACATTTGGCAACCGTGGAAAAGGAGTGCCTGGCCATAGTATACGCGATTCAGAAGGCCAAGCCTTACATCTGGGGAAGACATTTTATTCTGTGCACTGACCACTCACCACTGCAGTGGTTAAAGACAATGAAAACCCATAATAGTAAACTTATGAGGTGGGCTTTAAACCTGCAAGATTATGACTTTGAAGTGAAGGTGGTCAGAGGGTCAATGAACTGTGTTGCTGACGCTTTGTCAAGAAGACCCGAAGAGTGAAGACGGCGAAGAAATATGGACTATGTATATTTTGGTGACCAAAAGTTAATTGTACCTGTTTATTGATCAGTCTTGGTTTGTATTAATAAAGGTGACTTAATGTATTGTAAATGTTAATGTTTAAATGCCTAATTGATATGTTTAACCTAGAGTGTAAGTATGGGATTGTATGTTATTGTATAACTGTTATGTGTTTTGATCCTGGTTGTTTTTTTGGAGAAAAGCACTTTAGCTTTTCCCCTGCAAAACAACTTATAAAGAGGGGAGGTGTTACATACAGCACTGATGGTACCTGTCTGTCATGGGTTTGGAGGGAAAGTTCCATCCTATGGGGAGTGGAAGGCGGGACATCAGGGGGAGGTGCTGTACTGTATATATATGTGGAGCTTGTGTGGAGTTGAGGAGTGGGAGTCTGTGTGTCAGACTGAGTACAACTGTGTGTCAGTTGGTACATACCTGATAGGTTCAGGTTTCTTTATAGGTAGCCAGAACTGATAGGTTCAGGGTCTGTGCTTTACTTTAAAGTGTTCTGTGTGAAGTAATTTGTTGTATGTATGATTGAGACTAAGCCACGTTACAGTATCTTATTTACTTGATCTTTTTATTTACCCTGTTTGTTATTTAAATAAACCTTGTTCTTTTGTTTGTTAAAAATCCATTCCTGGTCTGTGTGACTTCTTATAGGGAATGGTTGGTGGCAGCATAGTTAAAGTGTGGCATACTCCGGTAGGTCTGGGGTTGTAACAATAGCTAAAATAATAGTAATAGCAACATGATGCCCAATATCATGCAACAGATAATGGACTAGGACTATGAATTCAAATCCCCCACCCAGCCATGGAAACTCACTGGTGGGGGTTGGACTAGAAAACCATACTTTCAATTTCTCATTTGCCTTGAAAACCCTGTTAGGTCAGTTCTCTATAGATAAATCAGTTCTGAATTGACAGCACATAAGGTACAAAAGTAATCACAATCCTTTTGGAAAATCACAGATTTTTTTTGTTAATTTTCAAGGACAATGCAGTTGATGGAGGATTCAAAAGAATGGTCTACCTCAGGGCAGTGCACTGGCTTCTATTTTGTTTCACATCTACAACAATGATCAATCCCTTCCCCCAGGCACCAGAAGTTGTTTTTATACTGCTGATCTTATACTCGCTGCTCAGTTGGACAGTTTTCTTAACAACTACATTAGAAGAACATGTTGCATATTATTATGGAAAGCAACTTAAACAGAACCCTGCTAAGACTAAAATATGTGGCTTTCATGTGAAAAATAAGCAGGCATACCGGAAACTTCAGGTTGCCTAAAAGGACATCAAACTAGATCATTATCTTACCCCCTGATACCTAGGTATTACTTTGGATCACATGCTGATGTATAAAAACCACCACTAAAATATAAAGAAAAAGGTCTGTGCAAGGAACAGCATTCCTTGAAAGCTATTGGGAAGCGGTTGGGGCAAACAGCCACAAACGTTAAGAACTACGTCACTGAACCTATACTACTCTGCAGGTGAATATAGCTCATTGTGGTATAGTTCAGCCCATTCAAACAGAAACATAGCACTCAGTGGAAACTGTAAAATCTTTAATGGATAGCTGAAGCTAAGCTTTATTGCTAAAATGAGTTACAATGCACCCAGTGACAGATATTTACATCAAATGTACATCCACTCTTTGGTTACATCCTGCTCCTCCCAGATTAAAATCAAAGATTTTCTACACACCTATGAATCTTGAAGAAACAGCACAGAATGCCTGGACTATAATGAGAGAACTCAACACCTCTTAAAATGGATGTAATCTCAGGAAATTCTAGCCCCCAGTTGCATAAAGAGTTGGGTTACTTGAAAGTCACTTAATAGGCTATGGAGTGGAGTTGTCAAGACCAAGGTCAACCTACGAAAATGGAGTTTTCACACTGACACAGTCCTTTGTGATTACGGATAATAACAGGCAATTTCACACCTCTGTCAGTGTACTCTATGCCCCATAACACGTACTATGGAAGACCTGATGCTAGCTGGTTCAAATGCTCTGGATGTTGCCCAGTGCTGGGCAAATATTATCTGATATATTTATTAATTCTACTATTATGCTTCTGACATGAACAAAGAGGAAGAGATGCCAGATATAAAGCTAGATTCCAAAAAATAAAAACACACTAGAGACCATATTGCAAATATATGTTGGCTTTAGTGCTTCAAAGAATTTCAGAAGAAAATGGTTTATTAATGACAAGAAAACCTTTGCTGTATGGGTTTCCAAAAAGGTATGGATACCTTTAAAATAAAGTAGTGTGCCATATTTGTTTATGTGTATCCTCTATTCTGAACAGAAGGCTGTTGACAGGACAGAATGGTTTCCAATTGATGAAGGTGTTAGACAAGGTATATATTGTCTCCGTCAGTTCAGTCTGTATTCAGAAAATACGTTGAACAACAACAGCAACAAAAGATGGTTAGAATCAGATGAAGGGGTGAAAATTGGTGAGTTCTCAATAATTTGCAGACAGCACCATGTTACTGACGCAGAAAACAGTGAAACAACTGCTAATGAAGGTTAAAGAAGCAAAAGCAGGAGAACAACTGAACATTAAAAAGACAATAAATGATTAAAGACCAATTGCATAGCTTTATTATTCGCAGTGAAAAAGTTAAAAAGGATATAATCTTTTGGACATCACTAATTCATTGGTTTGACATCCATTGAAAGCAACAGGGTGGCACACATCAATAACAAAGGGCTCATTAAAACACCTTTAGTTGAATCTTTTTTGTGTTATGTAAAGGTTCTTTTGGTAGTAAACTAGATAAATAATTCACTGACTACACATAGAAATAATGCTAATAGTGCTGCTATGACATTTAGAAAGGATCCCAGTAATACCGTAATGAAGTAAATGATTGATTAAACTCCATCTTCTTCCATCTGGTTTCAAAGTAATCTTGAATTTATTTCACTAGTGTCATTCGGTTCTTTTTGTATATTAGTGGGGAGGACTATTGCTCAGTGAAGAAGGATATAACTTTACATCAGTGAGACGATCTTATCTTTCCATAGGGTTTTAGGTAAATGAACCTCCAGTGGCTGAGAATCTAGTGATGGCTTTTATGCATCGCAATGAAATATCAGAATATATTTCTGTGTTCCATCATGGTTGCCTGTTCCACATAAGGCGGTGTTTCAATTGTTTGTCCTTCAAATATTTTGGATTTCAAGTCCCAGAATCTCCAGCAGGGCATATGATTAGGGATTCTGAGAGTCAAAAGCTCTATTATGTTACCTTGCAATCATTTATGCAAGCAGTGATGAGTCTGAAAAGGAAAACAGTCCTTCCCACATATAGAGTCAACATACAAGCAAGAGTGAGAAAGAAGGAGTGGTAGTTTTGAAATTATTAAGGATGAATTGTTTGGTCTTCTTTCCATCTAAATCCAAGGAAGCTGTTTCTTTTCTAAATCAGTGTCTGGTGTCAGTAATGGACTGGATGAGGGCAAATAAACTGAAACTTAATCCAGACAAAAGAGAAGTGCTCTTGGTCAGTCAAAAGGCACATCAAGGAATTCAATCTGTGTGAAAACACATGTGCACAGCTTGGGGGTGCACCTGGATTCGTATCTGAGCCTGGATTCCCAGGTTTTGGCGGTAGCCAGGAGCACCTTTGCACAGTTAAAACTAGCGCACCAGCAGAGACCGTTTCTTGAGCAATCTGATTTGGCCAAGGTGACACATAGCCTAGTTACATCTCAGCTGAATTACTGTAATACACTCTATGTAGGGATGTCTTTGGAAGGTGTTCAGAAACTCCAGAGGGCCCAGAATACTGCAGCCAGATTGTTCACTGGAACTGGTTACAGGGAAAATTTTTAAAAACCCATTTGCATCAGCTTCACTGGCTGCTAATCCATTTCTAGGCACAATTCAAAGTGCTACTTTCAATCTATAAAGTCCTAAATGGCTTGAGTCTAAGCTATTTTTAAAAACCGCATCTCCTTCTACAAGCCTGCCTGTGCATTAAGGTCATTGTGGAGACATTTCTGTCAGTCCCACCACCCTCAGAGGCCTGCTTGGTGGGGACATGGGAGAGGGCCTTCTTGATTGCTGCTCCCAGACTCTGGAACTCCCTCCCACAGGAAGCCAGGCTGGCCCCATCTTTGCTGTCTCTCTGCAAACAGGCAAAGACTTTTCTTTTCAGGCAGGCTTTTCCTTAATGATTGACAATCTCTTAGGGTTTTTTAAAATTGGCCTGTTATGCTCTGTTGTTTAAAAATTTTATTTACCATTTTTAATATTATAGAGTTTTAGTTCTTTTAAAAATATTTGTATACTTGCTGTGTTTAGCTTTTAAGTGCTGTCCTTTTAATGATGTAAGTCTCCTTGGGTCCTTCTGAGGAGAAAGGTGGGTTAGAAGTATTTTAAATAAATAAATGAGGACAAATATGTCTGGTTTTGGTTACAATTCAGTAATTTCACAGAGGGTGGGCAAGAAAACACTTTAGAGGTTTAACACATCATCACAAAGTTAAAGCATAGGCACATTACACAGTTTTCAGTTTTGGACTTTCAATGCTCAGTGCAAATTGTTGGGTCTAGTAACCTGCTTGATCTTGGAATACTGTTGTGCTATAACTGTGCAGATCAATGTTTTTGTTAACCCAGAGTGGGAAATGATCTGCTGAACAGCCCTTACTCAAATAAAAAACAAATTAAAGTGCAGGACACACTACTATGGGAACTGTTGAAAATTTTATGATACAAAGATAAATGCAAGGGATAAACTACAGGAAGGGTCCCCACCCCTGCAATTCTTAACGCGGTGGAAAATGGAGAAAGAAAACCTTATAAATGATGACGGATGCATTGCTGCTGCTGCTGTGGCATTTATTTTCAAAGCCTAGGAAACTTTCTAACTACTAGCAGAATGTATGATTGTTTAATAATTTGGTCTTGGTAGTCTTTAGAAAGAAATTGGAAGATGATTCGGGATGAAGGGGTTGCTGTGCTGAACAGAGGCAAGGGGCTGTTTCTACCTGAAGATGAAAACTTGCGAGAAAAAGGTGACTGGAGCCAGTTCACTCTGTGGCAGCAAGGTATGGGGCACCTGCCTTTGTTATAATTTGATACCGATTTGTGATTTTAGATGCATGTAATTTATTAGTTTAACTGTGTTATGTAGATCAGTAGCCTCATCAAGCTCTTATGAAAAAAGATGCTGTAAAAATTAAATTGGTGGTGGTGATGATGTTGATCATAATAGTGTCTTTTCTGTGGCTTACTTCTGTCACTCAGTTTCCAAATGTAATAAAAAGTTATAATTAGAATTTTTATAAACATGAATGTATTATTGAGGAGCTAAAACCTAATTGGAAATAGCAGTAGCAACATGTACTTTCTTGCATAGGCCCAAATATATGATCAGCTACATTTTGAGCCTGGGAAGGAATTCTTTATTTCCCCATTTGATCCTGTGGGTTGTTGTGTTCTGCAATTTGTGACTAACCAGAGTCAGGTTTTAGGACACGCAATGCTGTAAGGCAAGGGTCACCCTGCCCATTGCCTGAGAGGTCCAGGCAAGTTCCTTTAAGCTTTCTGAATCCTTCTTTGTTGTGTTTGTTCTCTGCTTGTAGCCCAGATGAATTATAGCCTTTCTAAGGCTTTGCTCACTTAGTTTTCTTCAGCACAGAAACAGGCAAGAGCCTAGCCCCGTCCTGTGTCTGGTGTCACTTTACTAATGGGGAAGCTGACGTGCCTGCAGTGGAGAGGATCCTGTTCCTGTAGACACCCTCCAGTGTCCCTAATTTTCCAGAGTTTTTGCTCATGTGCAGAGCCTCCATGTGAAAAAGAACTTCTCCTCTGCAGACCCTGATACTTACTGCGTGAAAGCAATGTGGATGGGTAGTCTTCTTCTTGCATGTTGGGGAAAGTTGGATGAATAATAGCTGGATCAGGCTTAGGCTGATCTGTATGGAGTTGGTTAACAGCTCCCTGCCTCCAATATGTTAGGAATTGCAAGAAGGGGAAGATTAAATGGACTTTAATATCTCCTGACTCAGTTTCTATACCTTTGGAGTAACTCTCTGTGAAATATGACAAAAGTAAAGTTGCAAGTTTCACACAGAATCCTCTTTCCTATGTGTATCTATAGATGTATATCTTGTTTGATTTAATTTATTACATTTCCACTTGTGGAAGGCTTAAGGTTTGGTTTAAAGTTCATGGTGAGTGATGCACAATTACAAAGTGGCCTATGGGGAAGTCAGCTGGCACAGAAGAGGCATCTTTATGTCACAAACCAGATGAAATGCTGTCATTTGGAATTAATAGGAGAGAAAGTATCAAATCTTAATGCAGGCTACCATGGAAATCTAAGCACTGAATACTTTTTCAACAGGATAAAAACAATAGTATTAAAGCACTAGAAATATTCAGATAGTTCTGTTTGGTGTTCCTCTGTTCTGACAAAATTTCTTGTTAGCAAGGAGGTAGATGTAACAAATTAAATAAGGTGACTCTAAATGTAAATCCAGAATAAAAATCCCTGTATTCCATATAAATTCCATGCCCTTCCCTGCTAGGTTGTAATAACAGGTGAATATAAATTTGATTTTTTTGAAATTCATTTAATTATATTTTTATTCTACTGTTTTTGGAAAGAACTCAAAGCAATGTACATGGTTCTTCCCAAAACTTTGAAACAGCTTAGACTGAGAGAAGAAGGCTGTTTGTTGTTGTTGTTTAGTCGTTAAGTCATGTCTGACTCTTCATGACCCCATCGACCAGAGCACACCGGGCCCTTGTGTCTTCCAGGCTGTTTGTACATGTGAAAAAAAAATATCTGAAGTCATGCAGAAATCTTCATGGCGAGTAGACATTGTCTAGAGGGCCGGGGTAAAAATCAATCAATCAATCAATCAATCAATCAATCAATCAATCAATCAATCAATCAATCAAACAAACAAACAAACAAACAAACAAACAAACGAATGAATGAATGGGAATTTGACCACACAGGTTTTCTGAATCCCACTCCAACACTCTACATAAGAGTTTCTATTCAGGCCCCTCTTCCCATCCCTCCCTAGTATTAGAAGGAAACAAAGAGGGGGGAAAACAGTTGTGTACTTTTTTCAGCATGTCGGTGTTGGGAGCAGTTGTTTTAGGTGTCAAGGGCAGGTCAGCATGTGACTGTTTTGCGTGCCTGCTGGTAACATCTGTCTTCTTACTGAGATGGCATTTTAAAATGTGCTGAATAAATAGAAAATGTGAAGGTTGATTAGCCTTTTGTGCCCAGAATTCAAATTATGATTGCTTCTTATTCCGCCCACACACTCTAGGAAGAAAAAATGAAAATGCTTGTAAAAGTGTTCCCAAAACATGTGCCTTATTAGAACGATTCCCGGAGGCCACTGGATGTAGAAGAGGACAGGTACTAACTGAATCTGTTTGTATGCTTGCTTGCCTGCCTGCCTGCTTTAGATTCACATTAGTGAAATGGGTAATGACCAATGAAATTTTAAGGGAGAAGAATGTGCGGTAAGGATTGTAAAGTTCATGGCACATGTCATCAAATGAGATAGTAAATAGTTCTATAAAAATAAGATGAGCCATACAAATAGGTATGGTTTGGTTTTTACAAAGAATGTTGATATGATTCATCTTTTCCACTGTAAGGAGTTTATAAACTAGGTCAAGACAGAATTTACCATATAAAGACAAAGTAGCAATGCCAGTTTTTATACGCAGTCTATGGATCTTGAAAGCATGAATGCATGTGAGGTAGGGTATCGTGCGGTCAATGTTCATATGTTTCCATCAAGTCCTTGTACTTCCAATGGCAAATTCAAGACAGCAGAAACAATTTTTACTCACTGTTGAGAGACACAGTAGATCTGAACAGCTGGAAGGCCATGCAAAACCTTTAAATAATTAAAAGTGTGTCTCCAAAGGAGGATTTTCAAATAGAGGTATGATGAAAATAGCCTAACTAGAGACTAAGTGCTGCCAATAAAGTGACTTGACCAGGAGTTGAAGACAAGAGGGTTAAAAATAAAGAATTATGAAAGATTTTTTTTTTTTAGTTTCAAGTGAATTTTTCAAATGAAAAATGTTTCAGATGAATTAATTCTGGGGTTAGTTCTTCTTGGTTCTCAGTTTGCCTTATTTCACAGACAGTGAGCAAGCCCCATTAATTAATTGCACTGTCGTTGAAGCCATGCAGGTCTTTTAAAAACTCATCTTAGTGACATTTCTACAAGAATACCATTTAAAGTTTTATTGGTGGTGATGTAGAGTGAGAAGCAGGAAGGAATGGGACTCACGTGTCCTACTTTCTAGAAGACTGTTTTTTTTTTTCCTTCATAGGGTGTTTAATCTATGTGTTATAGAAGGGGGAAATTGGTGGCTCGACCCTCTATGCAAACATTGGCCAGATTTAAACAACAAAAACATTTCTTATCTTATATCAAAAATTTCAATCTCTTTTGTATTTGAAAGAAAAAAATTAAATAATTCTACAGTAATTCGAAAAGATTCAGGTATAATTGAGATTGTTGTCATTTACTTTGGATTCATAGTTCAGATGCCTTTTTATCAGTAAGTAAATGGCTTGAGAAGTACAGCAAGAAGGCATGGCAGTACCGGTTTGTCAACTTGGATCGGATTGGATACTCTTGTACTCTCTAGAGTTACCGGCCTGGTATATTCTCGAAGGCTTTCACAGCCGGGATCTGATGGTTGTTGTGGGTTTTTCGGGTTCTTTGGCTGTGTTCTGAAGATTGTTCTTCCTGATGTTTCGCCAGTCTCTGTGGCCAGCATCTTCAGAGGACAGGAGTAGGAACTCACAGCATGGACAGAGTTCCTACTCCTGTCCTCTGAAGATGCCGGCCACAGAGACTGGCGAAACGTCAGGAAGAACAACCTTCAGAACACAGCCAAAGAACCCGAAAAACCCACAACAACCATTGACTGCCCTGGTGTTTTGGCGCTTTTTTTAATAATTAAAAAAAATACCTCTCCTTGCAGATCAAATATTCTGTCATGCATCCGAAGACTCATGTCTGGCCTCACACAGGGCCTACCAACTGCCGGCTGAGGATGCACTTAGGCTTGGTGATTCCAAAAGAAGGCTGCAGGATTCGGTGTGCTCAAGAAACCAGGTATTTTTCTCTGTTATACTTGTTTGGTAAGCTTTAGTTCAGGAACTAAGGCACAAGGTCCATAGCAAGCAGAGTGAGACTGACAACCCTTTTTTTAAAAAAAGTTGTAGACTTTGGGCACAACTGTTGGAGTTTGGTTAATAAGCAGGACATAGGCAGAGAGAAAGGGCTGAGGGAGAGGCCTTATCACAACTCACCCTAGGAGGGTTTAAAAAAAAAACTACCTCTTTTCTTTCCAAAACCTCAACATTCAAAACCTGCTTATGAGCAGCATTTATTCATAAATACCAAGCAACAGAAGTATCCATTAGAACCTGTGATCAGCAAAAATGTTTATAAACAATTATTGTATATGGTAGTACAAAAAAAAAAGAAAAGAAAAGAATGCAAATCTTTCATGGGATTCTGTCCTCAGATGTACATCAGCACTGATTTACAAAAACACCAGAGTCCCTACTTCCTAAATAAGCCAATGCCATAGTGTGGAAATGTAGTCAAATAAAGGCATTAGGAATGTATGAACCTCTTCTTTTCAATCTTGCTTAGTTTCTCATTTTTCTAATCTTAAATTCATCTCACCTTGTTCAGCATGAGTTTGTAACCACATAACAATTAATTTTCCATTAACATAAGCTTTTATGCATATCTTTCTATTAATTTTAGTGCTTACTTTTTCCTGATAGGCATTTTGCTAACAATTTTCATTCCTATATACATAAAATATTGTGTTGCCCTTCCACTGTCAGGTTCATTTTATGTACATTTTTATTGGATATCTGTATTGCAAAATCTGGAAAATGGCTGTTGAAATATAACTGCAGTTCAGATTATGAATTGGTTGGGGAAACACAAATTACAGGAGCTTGCATTAAAATACAAAGCAAACCTATTTCTCACCCATTCTTAAAAGGCGGTTCTCAGAGGAGTAAAATTAACCAGTTACTTGTTAAAAATTGCATTGAGTTGTTTTGGAACTGATTTCAGAAGCTTTGGAATCGACTTAAAAATATCAGTCTGCCTTTGGGGGGGCAGGAGGTGTGGTTTTTGTTTGTTTGTTTGAACGTGAGGAAGAATAAACAGCTGCCAAGGACCTGTTTATTTTTAATTAAAATGTGAACTTGATTACTTTTGAATCATTTCAGCAAATGTGAATAACTCTGTTGGAGTAAATTGTGTCTATTGGATGCCAGGGTTTCAGGCTGCAGGAAACATTGCAGTACATTCTGTTGTTTTTTCCCCATCTGTAATACTGACGAACTGATATGCCAGTTTGAAATAAATTTTATATATGAGGATGCAGACACCAACCCAAATACCATATGACTGCCACATGACTTTAACTTGATTTCAAAATCCCAAACAATCATTTTCATAGTGCAACCACACTCTACGTTAATCAAATTAACCATATAAGTCAGGGGTGGGCAATTAATTTCTAGAGGGGGCCACATGAAAAACCTGAACTGTGTTCAAGGGCCAAACCAACTTAAAAATACAGTAAAATGAAAGAGCTAACTCACCTGTCCTCTATTCCCCCGCGGCCTTCCTCTCCAACTGTCTTCTATCCCGCGCAGGCGACGTGATGCGTCATCACGTTGCCTGCGCAAGGATCGCTTCCAGCCTCTTGAGCCACAGGCTCCACAGCTTGCGGCTCAAGAGTAACAGTCAAAACTTGCGAGATCCCAGCGTCGGATCTCGCGGGTTTTGCTTACTGCCATACTGGGTGACCGGAGCTGGAGCTCCAGTTCACTCAGCAGCAACAGGCGGGCCAGACTGGAGCGACAACTGGTGGGCCAGACAGGAGTGGCTTGCAGGCCGTATGTGGCCCACGGACTTCACTTTGCCCAGGTCTGATATAAGTGGTAGTATCTGCTCAGTCATGGAAACTCCCTGGGGATGTAGAACTTGTAAAAAAAGGTAAAGGTTCCCCTTGACAATTTTTGTCCAGTTGTGTTTGACTCTAGGGGGCGGTGCTCATCCCCATTTCCAAGCCACAGAGCCAGCGTTTGTCCGAAGACAAATCTTCCGTGGTCACATGGCCAGTGCGACTTAGACATGGAACGCTGTTACCTTCCCACCGAGGTGGTCCCTATTTATCTACTCGCATTTGCATGCTTTCGAACGGCTAGGTTGGCGGGAGCTGGGACAAGCAACAGGCGCTCACTCCATCACATAGATTCCATCTTATGACTGCTTGGTCTTCTGACCCTGCAGCACAGGCTTCTGCGGTTTAGCCCGCAGTGCGACCACGTCCCTAGAACTTGTAAAACCATTCCTTAAATACCTCACTTACTTGAAAGCCCTGTTAGGATTGCTACAAGTCAGTTCTGATTTGAAAGTACAGTACATTAAAAGGGGCATCATAGGCAATTCCTATATTTCTTAGATCAAGAGTCTAGATTTTAGCAGTATAGACTTATCTGTCTACTGCAAATTCAGCTCCACTAAGTTCAACTATCTCAGTGTAGAAATTTGGCTCAAGATTGTTGTAGGTGTATAGAAAAATTCCCAAGCCAATTGCAATAGTTTCTTCTACTATTTTAGAATTCTACCTTTGCTATTGGTACCATAGAAACATAGTTAGCAATTGAAAAGGCAAGGTAGAATCATATATGTCAGTCATTTTCATAACATGGTGTAAAAGAGAGATTTTCTGGGGAATCAGCTGGTTACTGTACAATATTTGGAGAGCAGGCATTTTTCAGTAATTAATAATGTGACTGCTGTTCCTGCTGCCAGATTGTTGGATTCTTGCCATCGCATACATCATGTAAATATTGTGCCACAGCTGTCAGCATGGCCACCATTTACTCTTACTGTGTCTAATGACTGACAAGACTGCTCATTCCAAACATTCGCAAAAGCAGAGGGCTGTGTTGCTCAGAGGCCTGTTAATGAGATGCGGAATTTACCTCCTTTTAGTCATCATTATGCATTCAGACCTGGTGATAAATGAAAGTCAGTATCTGTAGGACAGCTGTTTTGATCATCGGTATGGTTGTATTATCTCTTTTCAAACAGAACAGATGTTTGCCATTCTCAGCCCATCTCTAATGTATCTTCATCTCAACTGAAACTTTTGCGGCAGAAAGAGCTAATGTAGCAGCAATGATGTCTGTGGGATAATTGTAGTTTAAAAGGCTCTGCATCCTCTGGATAGGCAGAGTCTCTCCATGTTGTTCCCCTCCCAGCAGGTGAAGACATTGTTATGTGGGCAGACTTTGGGTATCTAAGACAACATGTCGCTGAAGCAAATTTTAATCCAATGGGTGCTACTCCTTCTATTTATTGATGTTGTTTGGTATTTTCATTGGGATATATTTTTGTTCAATAAGTCTTAATGTTTTAATCATAATGTTGTTGCCTTAATTGTTTTATTTGCATTTTATTTCCACTGGGGTACTAGTGTTAATCTGTTGTAATAACAAGGAGTCTTGTGGCTATACCAAATAAATCTTGTTCATCTTTAAGATGGTTCAAGACTTTTTGTATGTTTTTGTCATCTACTTTGGGCACTAATTTTAGCAGAAAGATGAGACATTAACTGATTGATCGCTTGATTGGCTGAGTGATTGACTAATTCATTAAGAATATGGAGCTGACTGAAGGGTCACATGTGTGCTGTTCCATCATCTTCTTTCAGTAGGTTTCTCCTGAGAGGTCTAACTATCATTATTTCCAAAATGCAATAAGGTCATTTGAAACATGTTAAGAATAACTGCAGTTAGGAATAACCAGATTTCAGATCCTGGGTTAAACAGTATAATAATAATAATAATAATAATAATAATAATAATAATAATAATAATAATAATAATAATAATAATAATAATAATAATAATAATAATAATAATAGTATTGGTAATAGTATTAGTATTATTAGTATTATTAGTATTTTAGTATTATTATTATAAGCTGTCAAGTCAATTCTGACTTATGGTGACCCTTTCCATGATTGTCTAGGTAGTGAGCTCTGATGTTTTGTTTACCATTCCCTTCTTCTGAAGGCACCCCGGGACTCTGCAGTTTGCCAAGTTTGCACAGGATGCCTACTCATTGTTGGGGGGGGGAGGACTGAACTTCCAGCCTCTTGCTTCACAGCCAGGTACTTTACTCAATGAGCTGCAACCTAAGTAGCCCTAATTATCTTGAAAATGGCTGCCCATATGTTTGTCCACAGTCTCTGCTTGGGGAGTTCACACTGAACAAGAGAGAGGATAGCAGAAAAGGGCATGAAAGCCCTACAGCCTAATTTTGTTTACTTAAGTAACTGGTTGTGTTACACTAGCCCAAGAATGAATGAGCAATTATCTTTCTATATCTGGTACATTCATATAACTTTGTGTGCCAATGAGAATTCCTGCAGAGAAGCAGAAAACAGTGTAGTCCATCTAACAATTCCCATGAGTCACTAAATTCAATGTTGACTTTATCTATTCATCTGCTCGTTGTGATTTTGCTCATTGTCAAATTCATACAGTATTGAGTTTGTTCCATTTATGCAAGCAGTGGAAACAATTGGTGCACATTGGTCTGATGGTAAAAGATGCGCATTGGCTAAGCACTCATCATGTTTTTGCTCTTCCAGTACTGACATTGCCAACTTGCAATGCTTTTTGTTCACAATATAATATTGTGTAAAAAAAAATATTTCAATTTGGCAGTTCAAATAACTATCTTCCATTCTTGACAGAGACAATTTAATAGTATCTCATTTTAGTTTAACCAAAGTATCTGTTGGATTTTTATTTTATTTTATTTTATTTTGCAACCCCACATACTGCCTTTAGTAGGTTTGTCTGGGAAGGACTTTTCTGGGCTGGGGTGACTTGACAATCTGCCCAGCACTAGCCAATCATTCTTTCCCTGCCTCTGAATTCAAGCACCCTACTCAGTGCTTTTCTCCTCTCTAGAGTCTGTTCATGTCTGTTGTTGAAAGTAGTTATGTTTATCAGTTTACTGCTTGTCCTGTTCAACTGTAAGTAATGAAACCTTTTATTCTTTATCCTGTTAAAGGCTCAGAATGAGTTTTTAGGACTGTAAGTGCCAGTTAATGAGAAAAAGGGTGGTCTATTCTAGAGAACTTGAAACTATTTAAACCTTAGATGACCAATCAGTTTCTGGCCAGAATTGGACTAGAATCTATATTCTCAACTGAAGTAATGATATAGGAATGTTTGAGGACCCATAGTATCTAGAAAACACTCGGTATAGGTGTGATATATAATTAATGCAGGTGCTCTCTCTCTCTCTCTCTCTCTCTCTCTCTCTCTGTCTATCTATCTACCTATCTATCTATCTATCTATCTATCTATCTATCTATCTATCTATCTATCTATCTATCTATCTATCTATCTATCTATCTATCTATCTAGATGCCTCAAATAGCCAGAGTTTGGGTTTGGGGGAAATCCATGCTGTCCCATGGGTTCCTCTTGATAAAAAGATCTCTAGTTCAGTTTGCAGATTCTATTACATGAAAGCTAGCAGAGACTACAGTTCCCTGAACTTTTCCTGAGACTCCCAACAAAAATTGAGTGAATTATTTGTTCATTCTAACAGAATTGTTTGATGTGGTACGTGTATATTGTTTGTGGAAAGTAAAACAGGCACTATGTTCCACAAATCCCCAGACAGGAAAAAGTAAAGAGCATCTACAGGCTTGGAAAACCAAACCAAAGCAGGGTCTCCATAGCTCTCTATTCAGGTGTTTAAAAATAATGTATAGTCCACTTTTGAAGAGGGGATGCTCTAACCCTGCCTCCTTTGCTGTCCCTTTTCTCATGCAAAAATCAAATGTCTGAAGAGGAAAACCTTTTGTTACTGTAGGGCTCCATGTATGAGCCAGAGCCCTGGTTCTTCTGAAGCCTCAGCAGTTACAACAGAAAGTGACATATTCTCCTTAAATATGTCACTTTCAAGCGAGGAAAGCAATTTGAAGATTGGAGGCCCCTCATTGGATCTGGAGTTCATATGATTTTCAGAAGCTTCATTGTGATTAACCCTTCTTAACCTCCACAGAGCCATGTTTGGAATGTTAAGTGGAGTTTTTGTAAGCACCTTTTCCTCACCTTCAGAACATGCACTTAAATGGCATGTTTTACTTTAATTCTGTTCCTTTATGTCTTCAAGAGTGGAATCTCTTGACAGAAGGTCAATATCTCTCCCTGGAGATCCTTCTTTTCTCAAGAAAAGCTAGTTCTCTCTTTACTGTGTTTAGTTGTTTGTTTCCCTCTCTTTCTACATTTGTACCCCACCCGATGTCAATATGTCACAGGAATAAAAGTGAAATGTTAAGAAAATGAACTGAACAACAAAATGATAACCTATTTAGAAATATATGTGATACATTGCTTCAGGAGTTTTACCATTCTCAGAAAAAACTGACAGGTGATCCATACAACAGCAGTTTCCTTGGAATTCTTGGATTTGCTAGTAATTGTGAACATAGAATCATAAACAAAGAGTCAAGATGGCCTAATGGTTAGAGTGCTGAACAAGAACCCAAGAGGGATTGGTTCACGTCTTCACTTGGCGATGGAAACTCAACATTTACTGAACACCTCACATACATTGACTATTCTCAGTCAGAAGTGATTCAACAGCACATAGTAATCTTTTACTACATGGCTAAGATCAAAGAGGAAAAGCATGGTGCAAGAACAGTGACGTTAGCATCCTGGAAGTACCAGATACTTATTATGTTATAAATGTAATTATTTGTTAAATATTTGCAAGGAAGCAAAATATTGGATTTTCAACCGTAATTTAATTCTGCTAGAAGCATATTTTAATTATTACCAACTCTTTTTTAAACCCAATAGTTCTGAATATTCCAAGAGCCAATGTAATTATTTATCTTGTTTTGTCTTATTCCTACACATTGAAGCATGTTGATAAACCAGGGATTGTTGGAGAAAGAAAAGGCTATCAAATTGTATCCTACTCCCCTATGCCTCTTTTTATGAATAAAACATGCTGACATTCAAGTTTGTACTCCAGAATAGATAGTGTTTGGCAGTTAGGAAAAGCTTATTGCGTTCATCAAGCTAGATTAAAGAAGGGAAAATTTATAGCTGTAATACTAATTGCCTGTTTGAAATACTATAGATCAAGGAACTGATAATAAGGGCTCTCATATGCCAAGAAAAGTAAAAGGTATTTAGCCCTGCATTAGTCTCAGAATAAATTTACTGGCTGAAATCTTGTTGCTTAGTGCAATCCACATTGTAACTTTCATTCTGTTTCTCCCTGGTACACAAAGCATGGCTGCCATCATTCCACGAGGTCCTGTGTGCACCCCTCTCCCTTAAGGACCAGGGACTGTTTATTTAGGTGGAGGAATGGACCAAAAGTTACAAATTAACTTACACTAAGCAACATGATTTAAGCTACTCATTTTGTAATTGCCCTTCCCATTCACATATTCTCATAAGAGTTAATTCAGTCACTGTATTCATAGAAATAGTAAGCTTTGCAGAAATGTATCTGTTGGCCATATAATTCTAGCTGTGCACTCTTGCTTAATTGCATAATTTGTATTGTGAGTGAAAATACTGTCTCATGATTGCTTTTCCTCATACGTAAAGAACATTCATTGCCAGATCATAACTTCTTCCTAGTGAAAACAGCAGTTCTCATCTTTTGTATTTTCATATGCTAACTATTGCTTTCAAGTTTTTATCTTGTGCATTCTTATTTTCCATGCTGTTTTTTGAAGTATATTTCGGAGTTCTCTGTCTCCAAATTAATTTGCCATAGGTACTTGTAACATACAGCTCTGCTCCCACCTGTCCGTCACAGCTGGGCAGGGGAACATCAGCCAATGAGAGGACGGAGGGTGGTGCAGAAGGGGGAGGAGCTGGATTATATAAGGGGTGTGTGTGATTTGTGAGGAAGAGTTTTTGGAGTTTGGGTGATGAGATAAATTGTTAGAGAGAGAGAGAGAGATTTGTGAGAGATAGTCAGTGAGGGAAAAGTCTGTGTGAGGTACATTAAAGGAGAAACTTGATTTACAACTTGATTTACTACCTGTGATTCACTCCTTTTTATTTTGTCAAACCAATAAACAAAGTTTTTGTTTTGGAAGAAACACTTGTCCTTTTTGATTACTGAATAAACTTTGGTGGCAGCAGTAGAAGAAGAGTAGTGAGCACTCTAGGAGGCCTGTATTGGTAGAGGCTTCAGAGTGGCCCGCTACAGTACTGTTTTCTCCTTTCTTAAAAATGGATGTTCTTTCCATTTTGCTGTCTATGATGCTGTTATGGATGTGAAAATCTACTTCTGCAGGATACCTGGATGGATGGATGGATGTGTCAGATTAAGAGATTACATTTCTGTCTTGCACTTCCTTCAAGAAATTCTAAGTGGCATTTGTATGCAGCCCCTATCCTGTGGTGTGTGTGCGCATGCGTGCATGCGTGCGAGCTCATGCACACATTTATGCGCTTTGCAAGGGTTTTATATGCAGGAAATATAACAAGAGCTTTCAAAAGCCTTTTTTAAATGAAACATGCTAGAAAATTATCACTATGTGCCCTCAATTTGTTAGTGATGTTTGGTGACACTATGAATTAGAGACCTCTATCAAGTCCTATCATTGCCAGGTGTGTTTAGGTCTTGCAACCTAAGGCCATAGCTTCCTTTATTGAGTCACTCTATCTTACATGTGGTCTTTTCTTCCTGCTTCCTTCAACCTTTTCCATCATTATTGTCTTTTCCAGTGGGTCTTGTCTTCTCACAATACACCTCAGTTTAGTCTTTTTCTTTTCCTTTTACTTCTACGAGAGCGAGTTCTGGGTTGTTTTGATCTAGAATGCACCTATTTGTATTCCTGGTAATTCATCAGTTTTTACATATCCATGGAAATATGTATTATATTTGTGTGTGTGTCTGTCTGTCTGTGTGTGTGTGGTATGAGTGTGTGTATTTTAAATAATAAATATTTTGTTTTGGAAATCAAAGCACACAATTTATATTTAATGATCCTGGTGTAATATTGTTTGTTTGTGGAACTTTTATACCACCCCATTAGTGCACAGCACTATTCTGTGTGGTTTACATAAAACAACAAGTTAAATAAAAGCCACAAGAATGCATAAAGGAACACCAGAATGCCAGGGTAAGCTTGGAAAGTGGAAAAAGTTAGAAGAGAAGAACAGGAGTGGAAAAGTTAAAAAGAGACTGCCTTCAAAAGCCTCTTTGAAGAGAAGCATCTTCAGCAGCCTCTTAAAGCTAGGGAGGGAGACGGCCAGGTGTAGCTCCACAGAGAGGCAATTCCTATGGGATGGTACCATCACTAAGAAGCCCCAATTTTTTGTTGAATGTTTCCTGGCCTTCTTTGGCGTATTCACCTGAAGGAGCATAGCCTGAGAAGATCTAGTGGCACGAGCAGATGACTTTAAGAAAAGATGCTCTGACAGATAACGTGGTCCCAAATCATGAAAGGCTTTATAGGTTAGCATCAGTACCTTGAACAGGACTCAGCCAGAAGCCAGTGCAAGTGATCCAGGACTGGGGAGATGTGATCAAATCTTCCCATACTTGCCACTAGTCTATCTGCTGCATTCTGGACCTGCTGCAGATTGCCATAATATCCTCTGGAACCTTTTCTGCAGCCTTGTTGTGGAGCTCATGGATCACAGCTTGAGACTGTTCTACAGTAATTTATACCGGCTGTAGTGCTATTCACAACAGTGAAGCACTCTGGGTGGAGTACTCCATCACGATCAAGCAGTTTCTGGGTGCAGTTAAACAAGCCAAAGATTGCCCCATTGGAAACAACAGAACTTTACACTTGCAGAAGAGAATCGTGAATATCTCCTTGCATAGTTGCTAGTAGGACAGTATGGTTGGACATTTTACTGTGCATTTCATGATATGTCTGTGCGGTGGTGTGATCCTATTCTTCTTCTGGCCCAGCAGGATATTAAAGAAAATTCAAAGAAACAAAACAAAACAAGACTAAAACATGTGACACTTTAAAGAATAACTATTATATGTATTTTAATAGGAACTTTCAGGGACAGATCTGTAAGTGGCGTTGTTCTTTGGTAGTTGGATCTTGTGTGTAGGTTAAGTATTAAGAATGGAGATGTGGACAAAAGAGTGTCCTGCTTTGAGGCCTTACAGGTAGCCCGTAAAAAACATCCTCTTCTGTTTTTCAGATTCTGGGAAGAAGGGAAGGTTCTCATCTTTGATGACTCCTTTGAACATGAAGTATGGCAAGATGCCAATGAGTCTCGACTGATATTCATTGTGGATGTCTGGCATCCAGAGTTAACACCACAACAGCGGCACACCCTTCCATCCATTTAAACGGGCTTGAAGCATTCTTCCGTAAGGTCCATATTTTGTGCTTCGAAGTGCTGCCCTTGCCAACTGAAAGCAAGATTGAACTGTATGAAGAAACCTGGACTTCAAAAGATTGCATTCTGTGTATTATGCCATTATTCTCACAGCACTGATCTGATAGCTCTGTATTCATGCTGCAAGCACAGATCTCTACATTTGATCAGCCAAAGAATGTCCTGTGCCATATTTCAAAACAAGACTTGTGCCAGTTTTTGTTATGCCTGTACACTGCTAGGCACAGTCTTGGTGTATTAGCCACCAAAGTAAAGCTTGGGTGTAAACATAAGGCACAGATTTCAAGACACTGTTAATGTGCCAAATTTGTTTACTCAACAAATTTGTTAAGTAACATACTTGTACCATGACAGTGCTTGGTGGATTGTGTCCTGTATCAGTTTTTTCCTTTCTGTCTTTGGAAGGACTTGGGGATTTGTCACACCATTTCAAGTAACACATTGAGATTTAATCTATTACAGTATTAGCTGTAGATAGAATGGATACTTTTATACTGTATGTTTAATAGATGATTGTATTTTTCTGTCACCTATATAGAGATCCTCTTTTTTTAATTCCTTAATCACTTTCCTGTTGTAATTTCCTTTTTTAACTTCTTAAAATGACTACTCATGTTACTTTATCACCTTTGAAGCCTTTATGAGCAGTTCTTCAGTTTACTGTGTACAACTTTCTCCTTCCAAATTGGATCACAAGTACACACTCATATTGCTTGGTTCCTGGCTAACAGTATTTATTAACCAACCTTGATATCTGTCTACTTCCAGCACAGTCCTTTAAGCCTTATTGAGATGTCTGGACGCTTTCAGTTCTGTAGCTTTGGCCTTCGTGCTTCCAATGCAGTAAAAGCCTTTAATTCAAATCGAAATCAGCAAACTGTGATGGGATAGAGTGCAGTGTGAAGTTATTTTTCTTCCAGTCTTCATATTTCACATAAGTGTATTGCACCGAAAAGAAAATGTGAGGGTACAGTACTCTAGGCATTCTTGAGAAGTGGCAACCACATATTTATGCTGTGGAGTTACCTGAATGGAGATTAAAAAGAGGAAGACTGACCTCCCATTCATAGTTAATGAAAAACAATGATGCTTCTTTGATGTGAGTGCTAAATTCTCTCCCTCCGCATATCTTACAGTCTCTGATATGCCGCTGGATCACTGCCCAGTGGCATGCTTTTCAGTTTCCTCTTAGAATTAGTGAAACAGAATGCTCTTTAGTGAATAAAATCTACTCTCCAAGCAGCTTTTGTGAGATTTTCTGAGTTATGGACAGAAATACAAGCAATAACCTGTGGACAGTTATTTCTTTATGACCAAAGTTTATATGATAGCTATGATAATTTCATGTGCAAAAATATGCCAAAATATACATTGTATATTCTACAGATGTTGTAGAAATGTACATTTGAAACTTACAAACGAATACTGAGATACTGTTAATCAAATGCGAGGGAAAATTGCTTAATACTGACTTGCCAGTGATTCTATTAGAAAATATTGTTCAAAATGCCACCACTATTTCATAAGATTTAAATCCAATACCTTTTAAATATCTTTGAATGGAAAGTCTTATACTGTACACTGTAGAATGTGTATAAATAACTCCTCTTTCTTTCCTATGTGTTGACTGGAGATCCAAACAGGTGTGCATTGTTGCATTTGGAAACCACAGGCTACAGTTTGCTTATAACACTAATTGATTCAGTATTAGTTTTGTTGCATTTTTGGAAACAAACTACAGTTCTTTTAATGCTAACTGGTTCAATTTTACGTTTATTTCAGTTTTGTCTGGAAACAAAAACTTCATGTAGCAAGGGTATGTGATTGGCAAACAGAATGAAGCAAATCATCTTTAAATGTGTGCCTATAAATATACTGATGTCCATCATGTACAGCTATATATTGTGCATTCAACTTAAGTGCCTTTGGTGAAGTACTGTGGATTTTATATGTTTCTGTTAACAGCTTCAGCACTGAAATAGCTTCCAGATTTTGCCCAGGAAGCAAGGATTTTTGCACAGAAAGCAAGGAATCAACATGTTGGTTTCCGTGTAGCTGCTGGAATAATAAAAAAGCTTACATAAAACCTTGCAAAACAATAAGCAGATATACACTGCCTATATGACTCAACCTTGACCTTTCCCTGTTATAATTCTGTGATAGGTCTGTGTAAAAGTGTCAGTGGAAGAACCACTTCTACAAGTAACAAGTCACACTAATCATGTTACTGGAAGGAATCCTAAGCATCATCCTTGTTAACAGCAAGATTCTTCCAAGCAAGGCCTCTCTCTTTTATTATCTGCTTTCATATTTTGGGATCATTACAATTCACACAAAAGCCTATTTATTTCTCCATTTAAAGATTTATTATTTGAACTGAAATTGCTGATTTGAATGCCCATGGATGCTTTTCCATAACACTTCTTAAAATAATTTTTTGGTTATGAAAATAAATTGCACAGATCTTTAGCTCAGATTTCAATGTTTCCGCCTTTCTCAAGATTTACAATGCATTTGGTCATTGTTTCTAGAGAGTATAAAGGAGGGCACTTTTCCTGAAATGTATTGGTAAAAACTCATTTTTGCTCTTATGAATTATTTGAAGTTTTAATTGCTGATCCTGTGGACAAACAGCAAACAAATCATTCTGACCAACATAAACAGCAGGTGAGTCAGTGGTATTGGTGAAGACCCTGTATTTCACTGAGTAAAGATAAAGCCTTGATTTGCGCATTACTAGGTTTATAAAACTTCAATTATGTAAGCAAAATGAAGTCCAATATTTGTTTGGCCTTTGGGGACAAGAGAAGCTATAGCTGAATTACACTGTCTCTGCAGCAATTCTGTACAAGCAACATCTTTAGCTCTGCACAGTACATTAAACAGCTCCTGAAATATATCCCTAGAAAGGAAATATGAGAATAACACATCATTGTTTGATTCATAACATATGGCCATGGCTGAATGAGTGTAGCATTATGTGTGAGCACCACTTAAGATAGCAAGTTGACCGCTCTATGCATATGGCTTAAATGTCCTTTTTAAAACTAAAGACTGGTAAATGGCTGTTACATAAAGTTGTAAAATGGGACTAATATGTTTCCAGCTATTTGAGAAAATAAAAGTTACAGCAAAAATAAACGTTTATAACAGTGGCCTCTTTTTTATTACTATTACTACCTATTTTCATTTCAGTGCAGCGATGGGATTTGTTTCTACAAGTAGAACACAGATGGAAATAGCAAACTGATCTTTGGCATTTCGGTTGTACATTTTCCTCTTCTTCCACAGTTCTTTCTAATGGAGGCATCTTGAATAATTCATCCCAAGTTTTCCCTTTCCATTATAACACCGCCTATATTTGCAGCCGATCAGGCCCTCTGGCTACATCTTTAACTGATTGCCAGAGAGAAGATGGTTAGGCAGCTCTGCTGAACTTTCATTTGCTGGAGTGACCTCAGTAACAGGACTTGGAGTGGAACATTAATCACCAGTAAGTGCATCCTATGAGCTCGGACACCTTCTTTTTTATGGTTTCACCACTATCATATCTACTTCACCTCCTGGAGTTGCCTTTGGAATGGAAAAAGACACATACTGTTAAAATTAAATCATTGTTTCCCAAATTGCCTGTGCCTGCTTCCTATCCTCCTTACCTCATAGAACTGGCAAGCTTATAAGGATTTTCGAACGTTAAAGATGCATTTTTTTTAAAACTGGGGGTTTGTTGCAGGGGACTAAAATGATTCCTGCCTGAGCTGAGTGCTGACATGACACACTACACAATTGAAATATTTTCTGCTGGTGATTGCTTGGCATTTTTTTTCCTTTTTTCTTTTCAGTTTTGTAAAGGAAACCCAAACCGGTACTCTCCACATTAGTTAGAATAGAACTGCAATGATTCTCAACCAGTGTGATAACTATACTTCAAAACTGAGCTAGGCCTGTTGTGCTGCAATACTGAATTTTTTTTCCTCCTGTTTCATCTAAATTTTAATTTTACAAACCTGGAAATAATGCCTGCATGAAGCAAAATGGGAAAACCTCAATCGATGCCTCTTTAAGTATATGGACATAAAAAGTTGCTGGGACCCCCATATTTGAGTCAGTGTTAATATCATACATCACGAAAGAAAAGGGAAAAGCAAACGCACTCCCTGTGTTACAATCAAATTAATTAGCTCAGTTATCTGCACCACAAGGAATCTCCCCCCTTTGGATTTGGACACATGGACACATGGCTGGTGATGATCGTTACTTGCTCTGCAAAAATGGAGAGCCTGGTTTTCAAGCAGTGTGTGTGTTAATGTATATTAAACCTGTCTTTTGCTTCAGAGGCTTTTTCTTTCTTTTTCTTTCTTTCTTTCTTTCTTTCTTTCTTTCTTTCTTTCTTTCTTTGTACCACTGAAGTCTGATGATGCATTCATGTGTCACAATGAATTCCAACTCAGTCTAGAGCTAGCAGTGGCTGGGTGTTCTCGTTCTCATTCTGTTCCTCGTGTTTCAGTGTTCCAGGCTCCACCACTGACTGGGACCTAAAACAAAATGTAGTGATTAGCATTAAGCAATGTGTCTCTGCAATTTGTCTTTGCCAGAATCAAACTATACATTGGACATTTTAAAGGCATGACACTCTGTTACACTATAGACATTTTATATGCTTAGATTATACCTTTTCCCCCCCTTTGTGTGCCCTCAAGTCCATTCTGATTTATGATGACCCAGTTCAGGGATTTTCAGGTAAAGAATACTCAGAAGTGGTTTGGACACTTTAAATTCATTCGGTTCTTCAAAAGAACTCTGGTTTATGAATGTTGGATTTTGTGCTTCTGTATCCATGATTCAAAACACCAGGAAATGGCCCAATAGAGCTGCACAACATCATGGTCACATGATGGATGCCAGGTTTTACATAGCAAAGGGCAGCCTGAATGTTGGCAACATCAATACCAGCAGTCAAGATAGTTTACAGCAGCTATCGCCAAACTTTTTTGGTCTGCAGACCATTTGGGGGGTACGGGCTCCGTGCGCAGACCAGTTGGGGGTGGGGGCACCCCCATGCTTGCAAGTGGCCATGTCATGCTCACAGAGGGGTGTGTCATGCTCGCAGGTGGGCATGTCACACTTGTGGAGGGGCATGTCATGCTCACAGAGGGGCGCATCACGCTTCTGCGCAGCAAGAGCGCAACATGGCCACCAGCGAGTGCGACATGGCTTCCTGGCTTCTAATTTCAGCCCAACCAGGAGTGGGAGCAGCAGCAGCACCTACTTGGCGAGTGCGGGGCTTCCTCCCAACCTCATAGGGGCTGGGTCCCACCTGCGCCTCCCCCAAAGCGCCTATGCGTCCAGAAAGGGAGCTCTCTCCCTGCCCGGCAGTTTTCTCCCTCAGGGGTTTAGCGCCACTGGGGCTTCTGCTTTTAGCTCTCTCTTCTCTCCCCCCCCAGCTCTTCGCGAGTCACCTGGCGAGGCTGCTGCTGCTATCATTTCGTCCTCTCTGTGGCTGAGATGAAGGAGGGGCCCCGCTCACAACCTGGCCACATGCTTCTCCTTCCTCCCACCTGGCGCTCCTTCGCTCCCTGCCCAGATGTGCCGTGGGAGGGGGTGATGCCGAGAGAACAGCCTTCTCGTGCACGCTCCCCTCCCCATCTCCTTTCGCAGCCTGCCCCAGGCTGCAGACCGGGGCGTGGGGACCCCTGCATTAGAGGGTTCGCTTGCTCTCTCTCTCTCTCTCTCCTAGAATCTTTAACCTGCTTTCTAAATTTCTCTCTGCTCCAAAAAGATGGAAAGATTTGGCAATTAAAGTTTTCAAAAGGAAAAGCCACTTGTGCATGCCCACAATTCTACCACCTCCCTGCTGCCTGAGTCATTAGAGGAAACAAAAATGTTGGGTGATTGTTAAAGTTGCACATTGTAATATTTTAAATGTACCACTTTAGGTTTCAGGTAATCTCTGAAGCAATAACTGAGCACTATGTGCCAAATTCAGCATAAGATTTGCCACATTTATTGCAGTTAATATTAGGCAGTGATTCATTCATGTTGAATGTCATCTAAGTATTAACTCAATTTTAAAAGTACAGTACAAATTATGTTCTTTATAAGAGTCACTAGCTTTTAGTTTAACTGCAATTCAGTGTAAAAATAGAACAGTTAACTAGAACACTGATGGGAATAATGTTCCCTCTTCTTGAAACTACTAATCTAAAAAGCAAATTAGGGTTAGCAAGTGAGTTCTAGCTGGTTGCAATCATAGTGGCTTTCTTACCAAGGTATGTATTCTTTCCTGTGAAAGAAATGGAAAGGATCTTCACTTTGCAGAAGATTCCATCTTTCAATGCCTATACTATAAAGCTGGGCAACATGCCGCCCTGTTGTTTTGTAGCAACACTGCCCACTACCACGAGGAAACTGGACTCTTGAAGAAGTCCAGGGAGTGTGGTTTCCTGTGTAAGGCCACGACACACATTGTTTTAAACAAAAAAAAAATGTTTTTGAGACCAGAAGTGGACTTCAGGTCACATCTACCTCTGAATGTTGGTGGAGTGCGGGGCTGAGATTTGTAGGTAGCCCATGGCTGGATTTTGCCGGGGGGGGGGGGGAATGGTCACTCTCTCTATATCTCTGCTGCACCATATGCAATGAACTGACAGCACGATTGTTTATTTTCGAAAGCCAGGTTACAGAAGAATCATTTTACAATCTCAGCTCATCTAGAAACACAGCAGGAATGAAGAAGAGAATAATGGTTCACTTGCTTGTTTAGAGTTTTGTCTATCACAAACCAAATGGGAGGCACCTTCATCATGGTGGGGTGTCACACAGGGAAGTGCAGGAGGGATTTTTTTGCTCTCATTTCACTTTCAGTTCAGGGAATTTTGGGGGCTCCCCTTTTTTGTTTCAAGGTTCTTACCATCTGAATCTTTTGGGTTGTTGTTTTTTTGGGGGGGAGAGAACAGGGCTTGCAACAGGGAGGAAATGAAGAGGGGAAGAGATTGGCATTTGCAGTGCAGAGCCAGTGAGAGGCAGAGGGTAAATAATGGGACTCGTGGCAGGAAAGACGTGACAGGAAGGGAAAGACTTTACATATCTGTGTCAAGTGGAGGTAGCCCAATAGAGGAAAACCAATAAAACCTCATAAGTTTTGGCACCCACTCTTTTGGAATCCTGAATCTTATGGATTTCAGATGCTCTCAATTGGGACAGCAATGAAAGATCCTGAAACCAAAGAAAAGGGTCTCTTCCTTGTGTGGTTGGGTGGATGGGTGTTCATTCAAGTTAACCAGAAAGTCTCATCTCTAGTGTCACATTGCCCTACAGCAACCCTTTGGGAACACACACTCCCTGGCTACTGTTGCTGGAAAAATTCACCAGCAACCTGCATCATATAAAAGCCCTGAGAGAGGGAAAGGCAGAGATTCTTCCCCCAGTTCCATTCGGCATCACTAAAGAAAGTGTCAGGAAGAGAACTGTCACATTTATGGGTGGCAATTTCAAGAGTATCATATCATTTCCAGGGGAATAAGATTCTGCATTCTCTAGCACACAACCAGTTCCTGCTTGCCATTTGGTAACCCTAGCTGTGTCCAGGCATTTAACTATGGGGTCTAGTGAAAGATGTAAAACCTTGTCTTACTGGCCAGAGCTAAACAACACACATTCTGTCTTGTCACTCTTTACTTTACTTTTTACTTTACTTTAATTAGATTTATACCCTGCCCCTCTAGACCAGGTTTACTCGGGGCTGCTTACATACATAAAAATATTACAAACAAAATCTTAAGGCATTAAAAGCATTAAAATATCAAAATTTTAACAATTATATAAAAGCCTTGCCAAGATGGAAAGATTAAAGAAAAAGTAAAAACAGTTTAATTGACTGGAGGGAAAGCCTGCCTAAAATACCATGTTTTCAAGTGGTTTTTAAAAACATCCAGTGAAGGTGCCAGACGAATTTCTGTCGGGAGGCTGTTCCAAAGCTGAGGGGCCACTGCCGAGAAGGCCCAGTTTCTTTCTTTCCGGGCCTCTCTCGGTGTTAGGCTGCCCAGCCATCCCTCCTGGCTTTGTTGAGTGATTCGGGTAGAACTAGGTGGAAGAAGACGCTCTGCCAGGTATCAAGGTCCCAAACCGTTTAGGGCTTTGTACGTCATCGTTAATACTTTGAAGTCAATGCGGAAACTCTCTGAAAAAGTTCAAATTTTGCAAAGGAAAGAACTACAGCTGAGGGCAACAGAATGCATATATGTTAAACAAATAATGGTGGCTGCTCTTGGAGAAGTAGCTTTTATCAAAAAGGAAACATAAGGGCTTATTCTGTGTTCTGTCACACTATCAACAGCTGACTGCTATGTGCTGTTGATGAGGAAGCTAACTCCTTTGCACAAGCTCTGCTACTCTCTTTTGATAATTAAAAGTGGAAAATATGCCCCAAAGGCCATATGCAGCCAATGTCTTAATTTTGCAGCCTATCTTGCTCTGCAGCAAGAGCAATTTGCCTTTGCCACAGAGGACTTGGGGGAGGGGTATAGAAAAAGAAGGGGTGCCCCAGCCTTTATCAGCATGTAGCTCCCAATATGTTGCACCTTACTTCTAGGACATGCAGTTGTGACAGGAAAAAAGCTTCCCTAACTCTAAGGGATTCTGTGAACCATCATTCAAGAAGCTAACACTTCCATGTTCTGAATTATTTAGCCTCTTCACATGAAATATTTTTCTGCACTTATAGTCTATATAGTGATAGTGAACCTGCAGATCTCCAGATGCTGATGAGCTACTACTCTTGTCAGCACTTATAACTGCACAAGATAAGTAGGACTGACTGACTTATTATATATTTATTAGTTTGCTATCTTATGTTTCCTCCAGTGAACACAAGATAGTACAGTATATGTGGCTCACTTTCTCAAACAGCTTCATGGCACAGTGGCTAAACTGCAATACTGCAGTGAAGACTCTTCTCATGATCTGAGTTTGATCCTCAGCTCAGATAGCTGCCTTGAGGTTCACTCAGTCTTCCATTTTTTAGAGGTTGATAAACTGAGTACCCAGCTTGCTTGGGTACTCATAATTAAACTGTATGAACTGTAAACTGCCTGGAGAGTGCTTTATGCGCTTTAGGGTGGTATATAAGCAACACACTTAGTTTTCTGCCCACTTCCTCTTCACAACAACAACAACAAGTGCAAGGGAGATTAAGTTGCAAGCAAGGGATTGGCCCAAGATTAGACAGTGAGTTTCATCTCTCTCCACAAGATAGAACCTGGTTTCTCCAAGTCTTAACCCAACATTCAAAGCCCTCCACCACAACGGATGCTGTGAACTGAAGTCAGGTGACAACTGAAGGTCCCCAGATCACTTAAGAGTCCTGCCTTATGGAGAGAATGTCATGTATGAGACCCTAGTTTAACATGTTGAACAAGTACAACCATGAAACACGAGCAAGTTATTACCTGCAGTCGCTGAACGAATTTCCTTTCAGCAAGATGAAATTAACCCTGCTTTAAGACTCAGCTCCACTGAATTCAACAACAACACAATGTGTGCAATCAGCATGCTCTTGTTCCCAGTCTTTTACTTTTCCACTATTGTTTTTCTTTTGTATTATTAACAACCTTATTTGCTAAAGCCCATGGGAAGAGGCGGGGGGGGGGAGGATGCCTGACAGTCCTGTTGGGGCTTCCCCTCTAGTCCAGCTTTGTGTCTTTCAAACTGGTGCACTGTAACCAATCAATCAGTTCACACTGCAGAAGTTCTATTCACTTGCCTCTCACCTCCCATCTGCTCATTTTCCTCTAATTCTTTGCCCGTTATACCAACTCCTCCAGGCTATTATCATCCAATGATTTGTTCCTGCCTCAGAAAATAATAAGGACAGAAAATGTATCCTTCTAATATATATCTATTGATTTTCTTGTTGATAGCATGGGAAGGATTTCATACATCGAATAGTTTTGTGAACATCAGAAATGGACCAAGCTTCGCCCTACAATTTCACAGAGGCACTCCATGGGTCCTCTTGAATCTATCTTCTTTTGGGTGTTTTCTGTGCTTCTCAAATGTGTCTGTGCTGCTCCAGTGTTTGTGGACTGCTCAAAGATCCACACACACCCCAAATGCATTCCAGGATCAGAATAATGTCACCAAAAGCTTGTGTCAATTTTGAAAAAGCGAGGCACTGATTTCCTTCATAACTGCCGCTGTACACTCCCATTGGATAAAAGATACAAGTAGAGACCTCAGTTGAATAACAGACTTTTAAAAAGGCTGCCAGGAAGGAAAGATAGTATTCACCTTTTTTCTTTTTCTTTAGGGGACTAAGTATGGAAATCACTCACCAATGGATAATCTATTATAAATTAAGGAAAGGAAAGGAAAGGAAAGGAAAGGGATGGAAAATGAGACTTTTTAGTCAAAACATCCTGTGAAATTATTGGAAGGTTATACTGCATTTCTTTGATGTATGCTTTGAAACAAGACCTACTGCAGGCACTTCTTCACTGAAGCCCAGCATACAGAAGGCATGGTTGTTGTGGGTTTTTCGGGCTCTTTGGCCGTCTTCTGAAGGTTGTTCTTCCTAACTTTTTGCCAGTCTCTGTGGCTGGCATCTTCAGAGGACATACAGAAGATAACTCAATTGAAATCTTGCCATGAGCTCAGTCAGGTATTCATCAACAGCGTGCTCACATGAGGGCTAAAAGCAGGCCCTCCTACTACTGGCCTGCTACTGGCCTGAGTTCATCAACATCTGGAGAACCTAAGGATTAATAGGGTGATAAGACTGCCCAGGGACCTCGAAAACAGCATCTAAATTTCAAAGGCACCTTGCTTCCTTGTGGAAGCAAACCTAAAACCCCATTTCTCATCTCTTCCCTTCTTTTCTTAGAATTTAATCAAAAACATTTCAAAAATGTGTTCGCGAAGGCTTTCACGGCTGGGATCTAATGGTTGTTGTGGGTTTTTGGGGCTCTTTGGCCGTGTTCTAATGGTTGTTCTTCCTAATGTTTCACCATGTTCTGTGCTGTCCTCTGAAGATGCCGGCCACAGAGACTGGAGAAACGTTAGGAAGAACAACCTTCAGAACACGGCCAAAGAGCCCGAAAAACCCACAACAACCACAACATTTCAAAAACCTTGGAGAAATCCTTCTCTGTGCCGAATATTAAGAGGGGTGTGTGTATATGTACAAAAGTGCACTTGTCTGTGTTTTCAGTAGATTGGTTCTAACACTGAAAGCTTCCATCCTGAGCCCTTTTCAGCAGAGGTTCACATTCTTTTGGGAATCAACTGTCTTTCACACCAACTCTTTGGAAAATGCTGAGGAAACCCTTTAAACTCTTAAAATAATCTTCTCTCCTGGATTTTGTTGTTTGTTTGAGGGTTTGTTTCAGGACTAAAACTGAAAACTTTTGACCTAAGAAGCTCTTGCCACCTGAATTTTACCCCCACCCCACCCCACCCCACTTTCCTGGATGTTATTTTTAAAAAAACACACACATAGAAGCCAAGGTTTTTTTTTTATCATTCCTTGTCTCTATTGGTATTGATTTGAGGCTTGTTTCATCTGGACAATGAGTAAAATACAGTGGGGTCTTGACTTGAGAACTTAATCCGTATTGGAAGGCGGTTCTCAAGTCAAAAAGTCTGTAAGTCAAGTCTCCATTGACCTACAGTGCATTGAAAACCAATTAATCCCGTAACAGGCCGTTTTTGTTCCATTTTGGTTTTTTCTGGTCTGTAAGTCAAATCTCAGTCTGCAAGTCAAACCTAAATTTTGCGGCCAGAGACGTCTGTAACTCAAAAAGTCTGTAAGTCAAGCCGTCTGTAAGTCAAGGGTCCACTGTACCAACACTGCACAGTCAGATATGTATAGGGCAACAAACACTTTGTTTAGATCAATGTTTCTGAAACATTTTTCAAGTCATCATCCCCTCTTATAACAGCCAAGTTACTTGTGACCCCCCCACATCTGCACAAAAAGTCATTTAATGGGGTAAATAAAACACATTAAAAAGATTTTTTTCAGACTATAATTCTAACCTATTAATGCTAATGCAATAATAGATAATTATGATGTGTGTAAATCTGCCTCTACCTGATAAAATTTGAGAAGGAAAAAAAGGTCAATACACTTTGAGTTTAATATACTTTTTTGGGTGCAGAAACAATCTTCCCTTTGGGTCTTCTTCCCCCCCCCCAAAAAAAAGCCACCTCAGTGAAGGGCTCCTCTCCCTCAAGCCAAAATAAACAGCTCCCTCGTGCCTCACCATGGTTCTCCTCCCTCATCTTTTTGCCCCTCTTGCCTGCCTCCTCCATGACTCAGGTGGGATCTGGAGGCATGCCTCTGCCCAGATCCTCTCTCCCTTCATTGCACCACCATCACTACAACCAGAAGAGTGGGAGATTCTGGTGGAGCGAAAGGTGTCGCTGCCATGGCAGCAAGAACTTTTCAATCCTGCCACTATCTTGGCCATCAGCACTTCCAGCATGTACTGTGCACTCGCCTCATTCAGGCCTCTCTGAACCAGGCTAATGCTCTGTTCCAAAGGGCTGATGTCAGTTCTCAAAAGCTGGGTGTGGAGGAGCAGAGAGGAACAAGTGTGAATGGCTCTTTTGGAAGGAATAGAAGTGATGCATATGCATAAAAGGAAATCTGCTCAAAGAGGTACAGAAATACGGTAACTGTTGGTGGGTTACGAGGAATAAAATAGAACAGCATTTTATAATAAATATAAAAATAATTGCAACTCAAAATAATGGTGGCAACTCTATCCCCTAAAAAGCACTTTGTGACCCCTTTGGATTCAGACCCCATGATATAGATATTTTTTTTTTCAAAGTTGCCAACATATTTTCTTTGATTTCATTGTGTGAAATAGATTCAGGCTCAATGTATTTACATCACAACTTTCATATTGCAGTTCTCATCTTTTGGATGGACACAGTTTCCCTTGCTTTCTCAGCGTAGGCAGCCTGAGCAGAGCAAAAATAAAGTCGTCATAGTAACAAGCATGCAGTTTTTGAGAAGGAAAACTATCCTTGAAACAGACTCAAAATGCAGTGTGTTTATAACTGTCAAAGCGTGTTTTGTGCCTTTCTGGGGGATTTGCATCCTCATAGGCTTAACATAGTGCTGAAGTGCCCTTCCTTTCCAGATATCACCTTTGATAATTTGAGATTTACCACATTTGCACTTCCACTCATCACCAGAAGCATGGCAGAGTACACAGTGTGAGAAAATATACAGCTGTGTCTATTTTCTCACATAAAGTACTAAACAACAGTTATAATAAATAACAATATATAAACAACAATACACTTAAGCACTATGTTAAGCCTATGTTAAGGCTATAATAAATGGGTCTCTTCTTGAGGAAATGCTCATTAGACCCATTAGAAAGAAACCAAGCTTGGCGGTGGACAACATTGGCGATTATAGGCCCGTCGCCAATGTTTCTTTTCTCAGCAAGGTAGTTGAGAGGGTGATAGCTGACCAGCTTCAGGCTCTCTTGGATGAAACCGATGACCTGGATCCATTTCAGTTGGGCTTCAGGCTGCACCACGGCATGGAAATGGCATCAGTCACTCTGCTGGATGACCTACTTAGGGAGGCCTACAGGGCTAAAATGTCCTTGCTCATCCTCCTTGATATCTCAGCCACCTTTGATACCATCAACCACGGTATCCTCCTGGGGAGGCTCTCCGAGTTGGGGATTGGCCTTGCTCTTGCTTGGCTCCGGTCCTTCTTGGAGGGCCATCCTCAGAGAGTGAGAATGTATTGCCCCCATGGTCCCTCAGTTGTGAGGCACCACAGGGTTCGATCTTCTCCCCAATGTTGTTTAACATCTATATGAGGCTGTTGGGGGGGGTGTCATCCGGGGATGTGGAGCTTCGTGTCTCCAATAAGCTGATGACACCCAGCTCTACATCCCCTTTTTTCCATCTGCAGTGGATGCCGTTCCATCTCTTGGGTGATGCCTGGAGGCCGTTCTGCAAATGGATGCAGTTGAATGGACTAAGGTTGAACCCAGACAAGATGGAGGTCCTGTGAGTGTCCCCCCCCCCGATGTCAGTAGTTTGGGGAACTTCCTCTCTTTTGGGGGGTGGCTCCCACCACAAAGAATTCAGTTCACAGTCTGGGGGTCCATCTTGACCCAGCGCTTACCATGGAGACCCAGCTAGCATCCATATTTTGGTCTGCCCACTTACATCTTTGGCAGATCACCCAGTTGCATCCCTATCTAGACACAGGGGTGCTCACTACACTGGTCCATGCGCTCGTAGTCTCAAGAATAGACTACTGTAATGGTCTCTACATGGGGCTTCCTTTGAGACTGATGCGGAAGCTTCAGATGGTCCAGAACACGGCAGCCAGCCTATTCAGGGGTGAAAAGATTTCACCATATTTTCCCCACTCTGGATGACTTACACTGGCTACCTATTCACTTCCACATTGATTTCAATGTGTTAACAATTACATATAAAGCCCTTAACAGTTTAGGACCTCGATACCTGGCAGAGTGCCTTCTTCAGCCCAGTTCTACCCATATCACCCATTCCAGTCAGGCTGAGCATCTGAGGGGCCTAACGCCAAGAAAGGCCTGGTGGGAAAAAAACAGAAACCGGGCCTTCTCAGCAGTGGCCCCTCAGCTCTGGAACAACTTACATGCTGAGATCCGCCAGGCTCCCTCGCTGAATACCAAGACTAACTTGAAGACATGGCTATACAGGCAGGCCTTCCCTACAGCCATTACCTAGCCTACCTCCCCTTTTCTTCTTTTTCTTTTCTCTTCTTCTTCCTTTTCCTCTTCCTCTTTTTCCTTTCCCATCTTGGATTAACCTGGATTTTATCTTAGTTTATTTTGTATATTATATGTAAACCACCCAGAGTAGACCCGTTCTAGATGGGCAGTATATAAATCTAATAAAGAAATAAATAAAAGAATACTCTAGTTTGAAACTGAAACTGGCTTAACGTGGATTCAAAAAATCCATGAGCGCCACACTCATCCCTGCCTCTTCTATATTGCCACAATGTTTATTGTCACACTAGTCTCTCTCTCCCTCTCTCCACTCAGGTATCATCCAATTTGTGACAGCTTAAAAGAAAACTCCAGCAAACAGCTATGATGGCTATGATCAAGCACTACTTGAAGCGAATTATCTAGGGAAATCAATGTGGAGGTAAAATTAGTCCTGTTCTTTAAGTCAGGCTATCTCTAGCATTCGTGCAAAATTGTGTGTTTTGAAACAGTAAGTGTAAATAATAACAATCCTAGAACTGCAGGGCTAGAAGAGACCCTATGGTTCATTGAGTCCAGCCCCTGTCAAGGAAGCACAGTGAGGATTTGAACTTCCAGTCTCTGGCTCCACAGCCAGATACTTCTGAGATAGCCAACAGCTAGAAACAAAAAGATGCTACAGATTTCTTAACCTAAAGAACTGAGTTGGTTAGATTTCAATACCTGTTTGGCCAAAGCCCCAGCTGGGTCCAATGATAATTAAATCTAAGTAGAACCTGATCATAGACATTTGACAGTTCTATTAAGCTGGTTATAACCTTGATTAGTACTAGGTTGGAGAGAAAGAGATGAGACTAAAATAAATAATTGGGGGAAGCAGAAAGAGAAAAGAGAGGGCATTGGGGGAGGGTGGGAGTCTTGGGTTTTTAACCTTGATGAGCATTTTTAAGAACTCAGAGTGCTGTCCTCTGAAGATGCCGGCCACAGAGACAGGAGAAACGTTAGGAAGAACAACCTTCAGAACACGGCCAAACAGCCTGAAAAACCCACAACAACCATTAGATCCTGGCCGTGAAAGCCTTCACGAATACATTTGCTAATTTAGAACGAAACAAGCTTCCTTGGATTCAGATGGGAAGGAAAGATAGAACTGGGTAGCCCACCCACTCCACAACCACACACTTATGTGGGGACTGTGGTTGGATAAGCTTGTTGATTCCCAAGGTTTCCCTTGGCACCACTAGCTGAATCTGTAGTCAGGAAATGTGCTGGCAAGAGGGCCAATGAAGCAGCATATTGATCTCTGCCAAGGTGCTTGAGCCCTGGCAGCTGTTTATAGAGCCCTGGCACAGATACCAGCCTTGCCTAGTGGTATAACATATAATATTCAATAATTTAACCCTTAATCTAGAGAACAGTGATGCTTTTAGAATTTATTTGGTTTCCTCTATTAGACAGAATAATTATTCCCTAAGTGTAACAAGTGTGACCAGCATGCACCCAAATCAGCAGTAGAGATGGGGGCATTCATATTCGTATATGAATACGAATATCCCCGTACAGGTGGAAATAACAAGGGTTCAGCCCCATGGGGCCGGACTGTCCTGCTGTTGCCAGCTTCACAGAGCCTTCCTATTGTGCCATTGTCCACAATCGATTACCTATTCCTGGCAGGAGGTGGGATGACAAGCCTCTCTACTAGGTAGCAGAGTGGCTAATCCATTGCGGAGAATAGCGCGATAGGAAGGCTCTGCAGAGCTGTTGGAAGTGGGGAAATTGTGAGTGGACAGTAATCATCGTTATTTTCACCTGTGCGGGGATATTCATATTTGTATACGAATACCCCCATCTCTAATCAGCAGTCCTTAGTTGACACTTGGAGTAGCAATAAGTCTTTATGATGCCTCATGGAAATGCATTCCACTTTCCCCTGTCTATTTATATGTTACTGAGGCCTCTTTGCTTTCTCCTCGCTTTGCTCATCAACCAGCAAATAACTGCTTTTAGTACAAAGCTGTTCTTTCACTTCTACACAGTAATCGCTCCACAAGACAACACACACCTTTACTTTCTACTTAATCGTTAGTTGCGATTGCTATTTCAAGCAAAGAAAATACATGTTTTAAATAACTGGCCCAATATTCTTACCTTTTCATGAGTTTTGGTGAACATTCTCTTTCCAGGTTGGAAGACGAATGCGTCACATGCATGGTATTGTACGAAGTGTGAGTGTAGTCATTTTCATCACTGTAGTCTGGACCAAGTAATGTCCGAGCCCAAGTGCCCATGTCATAAGGAGGAAGTGTCCCTCCAAACTCTGAAGGCAGGCAGTCAGGATGGATAAGTTGGTGAAGGCTATTCAGATTGTTTCCATGAAGAAAGATCTTAATTTAAAAAAAGACAATGAAGGGCAATGTAAATTTATTTGTTCACATTTTTAGCAGCATTACAAATATTGAAGATTATCTCCTAAAGATGTACAGCATTACACACAGCCAGCCCATGGTCTGAGCAGAGGGGTTGTCTTCCCCACAGACTTTTTGGATGAGGCACCTTCCTGCCAGAAGCAGGAGCTGCTACTTAATTAAATGGCAGGGAAAGCAATTTCTCCAGCATGACAATTATTCCTATACCTTTTGGTTACTATTCCAAAATATCTATCAATATACTGTAATATCTTTATTAGGTCAACTGAAAGGTCTCAACAATGTGTACAAGCTTTCAAGGTCTTCAGATCTCATTTTCTAAGGCAAGATGTGTTTTTTAATCTAAAACAGAAACACAGACCAAGGGACCAGAGATTTTTTTAAAATCCATAACTGGATCTTAAAGTTACAAGGTTTGTATAGTGTCCTAGGATGGGAAAACGAACCACCTGCAGATATGGAATTGAGGCTGTTAGCCAGTGATGAAATGGTTTTAGATTTCCCCTGGAGCAATCCATAGGCATGATGGGAGGGGAAAAATAAAAAAAAAAACTTTGGTCTTCCATTTTTAAAAAATATAAAACTAAGCTGTAAACAAAATGTTCCATGTGAAGGATGCCCTTATATACTTTTTGGAAATTAAACTCCACTGGTTTAGAATACTCAGAATATAGCAAGCTGTGGCTATATGGTCAAATACACCATTTGCTCTGCTTATAAAATGGGTGAATTTGAAGTATTTTTTTAAGACCACATGACACTTTTTGCTCCCAAAATTATTTTTTTGTCTCTGTTGCTGGGGGTTTTCTATATTTTCAGTCTGGAATGATCCAAATACACTTTTCCCTATGTAGTTTTGATGTGTTCTTGTAAAGATGAGGGTGCATCTGTAGGCCGTGCTTCAGTAACATAAATAGTTGGGGCATGATGTTCAGGACCAGGGCCTTCACATTCTTTCCTCTCCCTTAATCACTCTCTATTTAAAAACAAAAAAAAACAAAAATCTGACGTATATGCGATCACCTTATTGCTGTGTCCTCATTATTATTATTGCCTCCATTTATGCCCTACAAAAGAACTGACAGAGGCAGGAACAGAGGAAGGAAGTAGGGGGGACTGTAGGCTGGAATGTGAATCACATCACATCCAATATGAACAGTGAACTCCCAAATCAATCCGCAGCCTCTGTGTGATCAGTGACTATGATTTCAAATTAATACAGGCTTCAAATCATGTTGAGGCAAAACCAAATCGCTCCAATCTGTCTTTCCAGTGTAGTTGCACCCTGATTCTGGATCCATTCCAAAATCCCTAACTGTCTTCCAAACTGAATTGGGTATAATAGTAATATAATATATAGCATTATACATTCCTAGTATAATTGTAGGAATCAATTTTCCCAGGTTCTTAGCACAATGGAGTCCTGCTTGTCTGACATATTTGGGTGAATAACAGTGATTCCAAACCACCATCTCTGCTGGAAGTCTCCTGCAGAAGAGAAATGGAAGTGTTAAGACTGCAATTTCTGTGAGTGGGAAGGAAAGAAGCATGTGAAAAAATGTGTGTGGGATTTCCCTGAGGCCTTCTAGGTATTATCCCTGTAAATGTTCCAAGTCTTTTTCATCCATATGTGTTTATCTTATAAAATAGTGTATTTTGTTTGTACATGATGAAAGGTTTTCTGGTGCCTGTCTGAGATTCTGAAAATAATTGTCTCCTGCAAAAATATTGGTTTGATGTGGGCTGTTGGCAAACTCCAATAGGGGCTTTGGCCTGTGCTGCCATTCTGGGGGGCTATGCATAGTGAGCCTCAAAGAGACAAATGAGAGAGGAAGCAAAGAAAGTAGAAATCTACTTATGCCAAAGTAGGCTGGCACGCAGAGCAGGCTCATTTAATTCTCCAATTACCCTTTTCCTTGTCTTGTCTTTGAGGAAGGGCTTGATGAGCGTGTACAGGGCATGGATGTACCAAGGCTGATTCACAAAATGGACTCCTCCAAAGCGAGCAGGAAAGCTGTCCTGGGGAGAAGAAAGAAATGGAAGCCAATTAACAGAGACAACCAGTTAGATAGGGAAGCAGCAGGGCTATAGTCAGCCAGAGGGAAAGGATGGCATGTTAATTGATGCAGAGAGGCGGGGGTGGGGAGAAAGAATTATATCTCTCACACATGGACTTCTTCTGTTGTAACACTGTTCTTTTATACCATTGAATGATTTGGGAATGAATATGTTTGAAAGCAGCCACATCTTACACAGCTTTGGCACAAACATATCCTAATCTCTCTCTGTCTCTCTCTCTCTCTCTCTCTCTCTCTCTCTCTGTGTGTGTGTGTGTGTGCGTGTGTGTGTGTGTAAGCGTACTTCTCTTTCCAAAAAGCACAGCATGGATGTGGGAGGGTTCATGTTTTCTAATTCCCCATTGTGTTACAGAGCCCTGTTCCCACACACCTTCATGAACACAACTCACCTCTTCACCCTGATGAGCTTTCTCCTTCCCTCTCCCTCCCCCAAGCCATCATTACAATGGCTGAACTTTCCGGGTGAATGAACTGCACATTATGCAGAAGAGGACGGGTGGAAAATGCTGATAAGTGAAGCTGTTGAGAAGGAACAGCGTGACAGCACCATGGAAACGGGCACAGACAAGTGCTTGCTTTTTGAGGCTTTGTACAGATAGCCTGCAAATTAGCATGCAGGTAGAGTCACAGCTCCCTGAATTGTCTGTGGTGCCATCCTATTTCAAGAAAACAGAGGGGTAGGTACAGAAGTATAGCCCACTTCTGGAGTGACTTCTGGGGCTATTTTATATCACAAATTGTATTTAATTTCCATATCAGATCCAGACAAATGTCAAAGAATAGACTGATTTCCTTGTATTTTCACAGCAGTAAGGGCTGAGCGCACCTTCAATCACACTCAAGAGGAAAAGCTGCCTAAGATCACTGGACATTAGGTGAGCTTTTTGTGTTTTGCTTTCTTTTTAAAAAAAGAATTAAGAGAGAAATGGGTCTGCAAGGAAGCATCTATAATGTTGCACAGGCAGGCTGTAACAAAGACAGGGAAGAAGGAAGTTGTTCGAAGAAAATGTGCTGAAGGATGAGAATACTGTATATTTAAAATACAGCAAAGGAAAATTCAACCCTCCAGCCTCTAATTCCCATCAACTGTACCCACTTTAACCAATGATGAAAGTGGCTACATGCCATCAACAAATAAAGGTCTATAGGCTTCCAAGGTTTGGGTTTGTTTTTTAATTGTAAGATTCTTTATGACCAACCACCAACACCATGAATCTTATGGCACGTTTAAGAATAACAAAATTTAACATGAGGATTCATGGGTTACAATCCATTTTGTTAAATGCATGGAGAACAATATCCAAGCTGAAGATTTATACAGTAGATACTCAGTGATTGCAGTTTGGGGAGTGTGATAAAAGTGAAATGGAATCACAAAGAAGACAATTGCTGTTCAGAATCTTTCAAAGGAGAGGTTGGCATAAATATCTTTGTGATAAGTAAGGTAGCTAACTAATGCAGAAGTCTTATAGATGAAAAAAAATAAGAATAAAGAGTAAAAAAAGACAAAAACGTGGTGGCACTTTAAATACTTTTATATAGATCTTTAATGTGAGCTTCCATGGACAAGTCCACTTCATTAGACATCATGCAGAAAACTGTTAGCCTGTTATTTGATTGAAGTGCTGAGGCAGTGACTTCTGCTTTCAAAAAAGTGTGGTTGCTGCGGCTAGTGCCTTGTTATGTCTCACTGTCTTGGCAGCAGCAGCGGGAGTTATAACCCTAAGTATTCTTGTTTTAAAAAGCAGTATATATGGAAGAGTTGCCTCACCAAATCCCCATTAAGTCAATGGGCCTACGGTAGTCGTGACGTGCTGCACTAAGCAACAGGATTTCATAGCACCATAAGGTGTGAAGAGGGTAGTATTCTAGTTCAGGTTTTGCAGATTGGAATTCACTAATTCTAGTCTATAACCAAAGGCTTTATTAAGTATTCGACCAATTTATACTCCAAACCCATCACACAGGACAGCCTTTCTGGTGCCCCCAACTAATGATGCCGTTTAGGTGGCTACAAGCAATCTGCTGCTGCTGCTGCTGCTGCTGCTGCTGCTGCTGCTGCTGCTGCTGCTGCTGCTACTACTACTACTACTACTACTACTACTACTACTACTACTACTACTACTACTAATAATAATAATAATAATAATAATAATAATAATAATAATAATAATAATAATAATAATAATAATAATAATAATAATGCGCTCTATACCAGAATGCACTCCGATGGTAAAAAACAGTTAAAATACAACCATAACATAATTACTATGATAAAAACATACAGTAAGCAATTATTCAATAAGGCAATAAACAAACAATTAAAATAGCTATAATAACAATATAAGAATTAAAGTACAGTAATTGCCTATGTCCATGTTCCCATCAGAAGCTCTCTCTCCTTTGGGGGATGTTGTTCCTTGAGAAACTCACTTGGTGCCTACATAATTGTTTCTCCATCACTTGATGAAGGCTCTTATGATTCTTCAAGGTGCTTTTTAAATACCGTATTTGCCGGCGCACAAGGCGACCGGCCGTATAAGACGCCCCCCCCAACAGGAGGAGGAGGAAAAGGGAAACGGGCGGGTGGCGGGTGGGTGAGCGCGCAGCTGGCTCAGGGCCACAGGGCAGCGGGCTCTGGCTGCTCAGGCATGGCAGGCTCTGCTTCCCTCCATCCATCCAGACCGACTGCCTGCCTGCCTGCCCGCCTGCCTTCCTCCCTGGCCAGTGCGGCCTCGCGTCATTCAGTGCACCCGGTGTACAAGACGACACCCCCCACTTGGAGGCATGTTTTTGGGCCCAAAAAGTCATCTTGTACGCCGGCAAATACGGTAATACAAATTTCTTAAACAATTTTTAAGAAGCAAACGTATTTCTCAATTTTCACTTTCTCATTTCAATACATAACAAATACTGGCCATCACTCACAAAATAATTTATATGCATTCTTTGACAAAGTGCCAAAGTGACAATAATACAGTGGAACCTCGCACAACGATTGCTTCATACAAGGACAAATTCACACAGCGATGGCTTTCTTTGAGGAATTTCCCCCTTCGTTTAACGATGTTCTCTATGGGGGAATTTCACTCAACGATGTCCCTTTTTCGCTCCTGTAAAAGTGTCTTAAACTGTTAGAAACCTGTTTTAAATGCTTGCAATCGTTAGCCCACCTCCTGAACCCTATGCAAACTTAATTTGGTGTTGTTCTGAGTCGTCGTTAATTTTTGGTGATTTTTTGTTTTTTCTCTCATTGAAATG